>NC_080047.1:37092173-37324673 GCF_026212465.1 Amaranthus tricolor
TTCCTTTTCCTCATTTCAGTTCACGCATTCTCTTTTGGTTTTGCTAGCCTTACGAGTTCTTCTTCTTCATTCCACCATTAAAATCAACTTCAATTCTTCAACTAAACTCATCAAATTTCAAGTTTGTACCACTAATTAGTTCTGTTAACTTCCTACATTGCCCTAAGGTACATTTTTTTTTTGTTTTTTCCATTTTCAAAAAATTAGGGTTTACAAACTTTTAATCAACTTTCACATAAATGTAGGTTCATAAACTTTCAATTTACTACTTCTTGTTGATCTACAGATTATTGATGTATGCGTTTATTATAAATTTTTTTATTTGTTGTTGATTTGAAAATCTATGTCATATATAGTGATCTTCATAATGAGGTTCTTTGTTCATGAATTTGTTGTTGATTTTAAAAAGTATGTCATGTATAGTGGTAATATATTTATGAACGTGATGGTGATGTTGATTTTGTATGAATTGTTGTAGTAATGGATTCATTTCGTGTGACTGTTGTATGCTTTTGGAATGGTTCAATTCGATCAACTAGTAACAATGTTAAGTATGTTGGGGGAAGACGTAAACTGTTTGCATGCAACTTATACATGGATTTGAATGAATTGAAACATTTTATATGCTCTAAGATTGGCATTGACACTACAAGAAGTACTGTTCATTTAAGCTTTAAGTACAATATGAGTGGAGATTTGTTAGCTTTTCTGGTTGAGGATGAGGAGGCTATAGATGCAATGTGGGAGTATTCAAGGTCTACCCCTACTCCTTCTTTAGAGTTATATGTAGAAGAGGTACCCCTAGAGAATGAAGATATCAATGTTGTGGAAACAAATGCATTCATGAATATAACTTCTTCTGCTCCTTCTCATACGCCCTTCCCTACCCAAGAAACCCAAAATCTCCTTATGCCATCTTCCTCTTCTCCTTCTAATGAACCCAATCAACTTCAATTTCAAGTCACAAATGATGATACTTTTAACTTAGAAGATACAAATGAGCCGTGGGGTGATGTTAATAGTGAGAGTAATGAATTCGTAGAAGCCCCTTCTGAGGACGATGTGGGTGTTGACGAGGAGGCCCTAGCTAATGACATGAACTTAGGCAACATTCCAACAATCATTGCTCCTACACCCTATGCAATGGTTCCCCCTTTAGATGAACACATTGAGGACAACTCTTAGAGGTCTTGGGATTGTCATACAACCTACACCGATGAAGGAGAGTTTCAAAAGGGTATGATGTTCGATAACAAGGATGCCTTGTTGGACGCTGTTAGATTGTATCATATTCGTAGGAACGTTGAGTACCGAACTGAGACTTCAAATCAAACTGTGCTCACCTTGAAGTGTAAGAGAGGCTGTGGTTGGAGCCTAGGGCTAGGAAGAACTCCTATTCACCATCGTGGGAGATTGTTACGTATAAAGGGAAGCATGGGGGTTGTGTATTAAAAACTGAAAATGTGTCAGCTGGGCACATTCATTTGACATCTTCCGTGATTAACAATCTTATTAGAAGTTGTGTTGCTCATCAAGACCCATCAATTAAGGTCTCTGTCGTGCGTCAAATGGTAAAAGATCAATTTGGTGTCGAAGTGACGTATAAGCGGGCATGGTGTGCAAACAGCAAGCCCTTCTCTCCATCTATGGTACATGGGAAGATTCCTATCCTCTTCTTCCACGCTTCTTGAAGGCATTGCAAGTTTCAAACCCCGGGACCGTAGTTGAGTGGTTTTTTAAGGAAGATAATGATGTTGGTGTGTATGTGCGTCTTAGTATTAGAACTTTCCAACGCGTGTTTTGGGCTTTCAAACCTAATATTGAGGGATTCAAGTATTGCAAACCCCTTATTGCCATTGATGGAACACATTTGTATGGTAAGTATCACCATACTTTGTTGACTGCGATTGCCCAAGATGGGAACAAGGGAATCTTCCCGCTTGCCTTTGCTTTGGTCGAAAAAGAATGCATAGCCGCGTGGTCTTGGTTTATGGCCTGTGTTCGTAAGCATGTGATGCATAGTCCTGGGTTATGCGTTATTTCCGATAGACATGCGAGCATTCTAGCAATCATGGAGGAGCCGGAATGGCAACCTCCGAACGCCTATCATAGGTTTTGCTTGCGGCATTTGTTAAGTAACTTCAACCGTCAAATGGGTAATGTGAAGTTGAAGAAGATGTATGGAAGGACTGCAGAGCAAAGACAACCAAATAAAGTCATCGAGGGATTAAAGGCCATTGGTGTTGCTAATCGAGAGGCTCTTTTTTGGATTGATCAAGTTGGTGATATGTGCAAATGGTCAATATGTCATTATGGAGGGTATAGGTATGGTGTTACTAATACCAACTTAGCGGAGGTGTTCAATAACGTGATGAAGGGTGTACGTTTCTTACCCATAACTACTCTTGTGGAGTTCACCTTCTATTGTGTTAATGATTACTTTGTTAAAAGACGCGAGAATGCAAACGCATGGCTAATTGGGGGAAATAAGTACACTTCACACGCCACTAGAGTTATCAACCGTAACACCGAGAAGGCAAACTATCATGACATCGTCGCATTTGACTACAGACGAGGCCTTTTTCAAGTTAAGACTGGACGTGGTAATAGAGGATCCGTCAAGGGTGGTAATATACAAAGTGTGGATATGAGAGAGATGAAATGCACTTGTAACAAACCCTCCATATATCACTTACCTTGTTCTCATGTTCTTGCCGTATGTATTAAACGACATTTATCGTATGAGCGTTTTGTGGACTCCTGCTACACGACCCAGAGCTATGTCAACACATATGAATCCATATTCTTGCCGTTGATTGATAAGAGGTCATTGCCTCATTACACCGGTGTTGAGGTGATACACGATCTAGATCACATTCGTGGACTAGGAAGACCTAAGCCCAGAAGGATCATTACAACGGCTATTTTCAAGTTCGTAACGGCTATTTTTCTAATTAACAACGGCTAGTTTAATTCATACACAAAAAAAAAAAATTAACACACATGAGTCACTGTTACTAACAGCAACTTAAGGAGTTGACCAGTCAACCCCTTAAGTCGCTGTTACTAACAGCGACTTTAGCCTTATATTCAATTTTTTTCTTCTTTCGCTGTTACTAACAGTGACTTATACCAAACCAATGGTTTGGATGTACGGACGCTTATTCTGGGAATTAAATTTTCACGGAGCTTATTTTGGGAAAAAAGTTGTTGAAATGTCTTATTTTATTCAAATTTTCTTCACTTCCTTGCTTTTAGCTAGGCCCCAACTATTTGTTAAATGGGAAAAAGGTCCGACTTATAGAGTTTGGACAAAGTTCAAGACTCAGCCTGATTTTTGGCCCCAGCTCCTTGTTGGGCCAATAGAGGGGGGGTCCAACTTATGAAGCTTAGACTTTCATCAAGACTTGGCTTGATATTTGGCCCCAACTCCTTGTTGGGCTGTAACATCCGCTTTTTAATAATAATAATAATAATAATAATAATAATAATAATAATAAATAAATAAATAAATTAGTAATAATAAATCTATAAAAACAAATTTTAGAAATTAAAAAAAAAAAAAAACTCCCCATTAACAAATAGCTTCACACTTCTCCCTCTAAATCTTATAACTAACCTCATTTACCCACTATAAATTAAATCAATTACCCTTAATTCATTCATATTATTACTCAGACTTCTTTTTTCTTCTACAAACTACTTCCTTCATCTTCCAATTGCTTAAAATTTAATCAAGAAAAGGCAAGATTTTGATATTAAAGGTATGAATTTCATCTATTTGTTAGAAATTTTTTTTATTCAAAACCCAAAAAAATTTTTGCTATTAATTGAAAAACACCCATCTTTTATTTGAAAAATGGATAAAAAAAAAGTATTTCTGACCTTAGTTTTTCGGCGATACGGTGGTCACTGGGATACCACGGGCGTGCGACGGCGGCCATCGGAGCCACCGCCGGCCGACACCTTCTTCCTTCTCCCTCTTTCTCTTTCTCTCTCCCTTTCTCCTCCTCTCTCTTCTTTCCCCTATTTCTTTTCGTGGGTATTGGTAACTAGTACCAAATTTCCGAAGTTTTCTAAAGCACGTTTATATATTTTTTCTTTTTTTATAATCCTTTTATTATTTAAACTTTGTCCTTTTCTTTTAAAACTATTACTACTAATCTTTAAAATTTTAACTACATTTTAAAATTTGTCATTTTAAGTAAATTATAAAATATAAATCGAGAGTCTTTTAATTTATTTATTTCGATTGGGTTGATCGGGGTATTAATTTAAGATATATTATTTTATCGTGTAGACAACGAATTCGTAGACAAAGATTATTAGGAATGTACGTTTGTCTAGGATCGCGTGACAAGGTAATTCTCAATGTCCATTCAATTAGGGTTATCCCGTTAGTATTAAGTGATAATTGATGTGCTTGAATGGGAAATGTGATTTTGTATGATACTATACTTTTTATATTATTCTGAAAATGATATTTACTATTATTTTGTTAAATATTTAATTCATAATATTATTATTTTGATGAAATTTATATTATTATTATTATTTTAATAATAATTATTTTTTTTAATTCGATTAAATTTGAAATATTTATGCTATTAATTCATGTTGTCACCAATGGTGATTTGGAAAATGAGATTACAATTGGATATTATTGAAATATATTTTTCTTGGAAAAACTTATGATCTTGAAATAAAATAAATAATGTATGTTTGGCTATATGTTTATGTGCTCTCGACCAATTATAAAAAAAATATTAAAATCACGTAAAGTGTAACATGAGGGAAATGAAGCTCTTATATTTGTGATCCAAGTATAAGGGTGATGAATAGCTTGCCCTGTTGGGTTAGTATAGATGCCGACAGGTATCATTATATCTGATACTTGATATGATGTTTGGTCTTCCTTCTATTTGTTGCGATCCATGTAGGAGGGGTGTGCACACTAGGGTTCCCTGAGACTACTCTGCTGGCCTTGAATTATTTGGGGTGACGACCTCTTGATGAAGTAGGTATAAGGGTAAAGCCTTGGCCTACTGGCGTTCTCGTTCCCTCATATTGAAAATTGATTATGTGTTTGTCATTATTAAATATCAAATTAATAAATTGGTTTATGTGATATTATATATATTGTTTTCACAAATTGCTTTTTTTTAAACTCAGCTATATATTATTTTCTAAAATTATTTTCAATTTGATTATATTTTATTTTGTTAAATCATTTTCAAACTTCATCGTTTTATGAGATGGAGTTGGAATTATTCAATTTCCTGATTTTGGGAGTTTTCCCTTGTTTTTCTTGCATTTTTATGTTGCAGGGTATTGATTGCGTGGGAATCGTGGAGTGAGGATCACCTAGAAACATAGCTTTTATTAGAGTCATCTTTCAGTTTAAATTTTACCTTAAGTTGTTTAAATTTTATATGGACATAGATTGCGTTTCAGTCTTTTCTTATGTTGTAAGATCCTTTGTTGGATTTAAAGTTATTAAGTTATTTCTTAGTCGTTAAGCCTTACATTTATTTTACTAGAAATAGATGTAGCGGTAACACTCCCATGAGTATGTTTTGGCTCATGTTTTTTCATTATAGGTGTTTTCAAAAGTTCGACCTATTTCGAGGGTGTTACATGGGCCAATAGTGGGGGTTCGACTTATGAAGCTTGGACTGAGGTCAATACTTGGCTTGATTTTTGGTCCCAACTCCTTGTTGGGACAATATAGGGGGGTCCGACTTATGAAACTCGAACTTAGATTAAGACTTGGCTTGATTTTTGGCCCCAAATCCTGGTTGGGCCAATAGGGGGGTCCGACTTATGAAGCTCGGACATAGATCAAGAATTGGCTTGATTTTTGGCCCCAACTCCTTGTTGGGCCAATAGCAGGGGTCTGACTTATGAAGCTCAGACTTGTATAAAAACTTGGCTTGACATTTGGCCACAATTCCTAGGTGGGCCAATAAAGGGGTCCGACTTATGAAGCTCAAACTTAGATCAAGACTTGGCTTTATTTTTGGCCCCAACTCCTTGTTGGAACAATATAGAGGGGGGTTCGACTTATGAAGCTTGGACTTTGATCGATGAAGATGAACATGTTTCATTGCTAGGTATCATAAAGAAGATGAATAGTGTTTTGTCAAAGCATTTATTGCATTATAAATGCTTACCTACCCAATCATCTCATACTTTCAAAATATCTTCTAGTGAGAGAATCTTCAAGCAATTTTCTAGAGAGAGACGTTCTGACGTTTGAAGAATTTTCTGACGACCCATATTCATACTTGGTGAAATTTTTTACCCGGGTATGATCTAATCTTCACTATTTTCTTCAATTTAATACTTTAAATTTGAGAAATTTATAATAAATATTTAAACAAGGATTATTTTGGGTTGAGTGAATAAATAATTTGTGCACTAAGATAACGGAGAAACAAATTGGGCTCAAGTATATGACCACTTCTAGTTTTATTAATTTCTTTTTTTCTTTTTCTTTTTATTTAATTTTTCCTTCTCCATTCCTAATGCCCTAAACAATGAATCAGTTTACTTCTTCCATCTACTATTCATCATCTTCCCCAAATACTTCCTCTATTCTATTTTGCCTGCTACCAATTGCATGGGCACATTTATTAAGGAAACCTGCTGTGCTATTATTGTAGCAGGTGAGGTTCCTTTTTAGGGTATATTTTATTATTATTAAGTAAAGAAGAAAAAAGGAAAACATGTATATTAAAAAGCATTTTAACTACTTAAATTACATTAGAATTTTTATATAAGGCATTAGTACACACATTACTTTGATTACAAAAAGGGAAATATTTTCATTCCTACCAACTTTCCCACCCAAAAATTAACTTCCAGTAAAATAAAATTTTTTCACCAAATTTACAAAATTTTACCAAAGTCAAAAGTTAAACTACTTAAATTACATCAGAATTTCTATATATATATATAGAGGCATTTTAACTTCATTTGTTCAATTCATTTCCTTCTTTGCAATCTTTTCTCCCCTTTCAAAATTATTTATAAGAATTTGGATCCAATCCCATTTCTATCATCAATTCTACAAAAACAACAATACAATAACAAAAGTCAATTTTTTTTGGCTGTGGGGAAAATAATTAAAACTCAAACAATAAAAAAAAAGCAGATGGAAGATGTTCAAGGTGAAGCAGATGAAGTTATTAATCCAGATATTGAGGTATTTATTTCTTACTTTGAAAAACCTCAACATAGATGATGGGAAGTGACATAGTGGCAGCGGTTTTCTTGAGATGATGGGCGGTTACTCAAGGAAGTGTCTTCAGTTGAAATGAAACCGAGAAACTGCTATATGATGTCCTGATTATGTGACTTTGATTGTTATTGACATTAAGAGTCAATATTGATTTGTACTTTTGACCCTTGACCCATTAATCAAGGGTATTTTGAATAATTTAAGTATGTGGGATTTTTAATCCCCAACACCTATGTTTGACTTGACATAAGACCAAAAATAACTGATATTAATTTTATTTGATTTGATACAAAACTTACAATTACTTCTCATTATAAGCTCCAATAATCTTACTTTTTAAATATAATTTTAATAAAATCTTAATAGGAATATAGAAGGATCTAGTTGTTGAATTAGTGCATGAAGTTAGAGAACAATCTTAGAGAATGCTCCACCAACACACTCACCATAAATGTAGTTCTTAACATTCCTTTGTGGTATGTTTACAACAAACACATCAAATACAATCCAAGAGTAATGAGTAAAATGTGAGATATGAGCTTAAATAGAAAATGAGACAAACTATATGACTGCAGAATAAGTATCTCGCCAAAAATATTATTATATAATTTATCATACATGTAACAAAGTTTTTATACTCAGTATAATCTAATGCAATATTATGTCCATCACAAGTTTTACATGCATCCAAATTTCTATCACAATCACTTGTCAATTAAAGATAGATCTTTTCTTATCGACCTATAGTCTGAGATCATGATCAATGAATTTTATTCCAGTTTCATATGTAAATGGCATAAGCAAGTACAAGTTTAGAGGACATCATAATAATTTGAAAATTAAAAATATATTTTAATTTTATATTTTGCCAAGTCAAAATAATCAAAGGCTATTAACTTACGACTCGTTTTGTATGAGATTGTTACATTATGAGACGAACCAATATAATTACTTTAATTTTTTTATCACTTTAACTTTGTAATTAATCATTTTAATAGATTAAATATACGTGGGTCAATCCAATGGAAATAGTTATATCATTAAACCATCTCATTTAAAAATTTGTTAATTTGTGATTAACTTAATTAATGCAAAATTTGTGAATTTTTTAAAAATTATATAAGTGTCACTTTATTATGGCTCTTATATTTTAGGTGACCTCATCAAGCTTAGTAAGTGCACAAAGCATTACAAAGATCATAAGTGAAAATATTCAAGTGAAGTTTTTAATGTGTACGTTTTGTGTTATACTTGATACTCATACTACTTATTGGACATTCCTTTTCTCTAGAAGGAAAGTGAGTTTTTTTGGAGATCATGTGATGGATATTAATGTAGAGCTAAATAAGTGATCAATATTAGTTTTATAATTATACTCCCTCTTATTTATTATAAGTATTTATTACAAGTGTTCAAATTGCTTTATGCACTCTATTCAATGTATTTATTAATTTATTTCTTAATATCTCTAATTTTGCTTAATCAAAAATTATGGAAAGTTGATATGAATACCTTATATTGAGACGAATCAAACAAGATCCTACTTGACTATATTTTAACTTATAGATTAATTATAAAATACAAATTAAAGGTAAGAAATAAATAGTGTTCAAAAAGTAAATGAAACACTTATAGTGCATAGAAGGGAGTATATTTTTCTCTATATTAATCTTTAACTATATGTATTTTTTTTTATTAATATTGGTTTTTCGTTTTTAAGCTTTATTTTAAATATTTTTACTGTTTTTATAAAATAGTATTGAGAGAATTTGTTGAGTTAATCGTAATAAATGTTTATAAAATCTTATTTTTAATGATATGCTATTAAAACAAGTACATGCTATAAATTATATATATTTAATTATTATTGTGTTTTCATTTAGTTATTTAGCCTTATAGATTCTCTCGTCTTCAATATATAATTATATATCATTCAAATTCCAATCAAAAATATATAACAAAAAAAACAGCAGTTAAAAAAAATTTGTTCTAATATTACCTCTACCATATGAACTCGTGGAATTATAACCTTTGTTAATAGCCTTAAAGTATCCGGATGAGGATGAATTAAAAGGAAATTTCACATGGTAGTATAGAATTTTTCATGAAACGTAATTGGTAGTGAGAACGACGATGTATTAGAGTTCGAACAACGTGTTTCAAACTCCAATATTACCAAGATCGAGTGTATGAGGTTTTGTGACAAACAAATTACGCTATCAATAATATCGATGTTTGTAGGAGAAAATAAAGCAATAAAATGACACAAAGATTTAACGAGGTTCAACCAACTAAGGCTACGTCCTCCGGTGTGTAGTATCTCTTATATTATCAAAAAGGAGTTCAAAGAACTCTCAAATATGGAGAATTACAATAGAGAAGAGATATATGCTAGTGTTTGGCTTGGGGTGTATTTGTGTGGATGTTCATTTGATGATTGAGAGCTCCCTATATATAGTACTAGGTACATAAATGTCATTAGCTCACTAAATACAGAATTAATATTGAATAATGAATGACATGAAACTTCTCCAAGAACTTGAAAGGTCGAAAACAGCATCTTAGACACATCAAAGAAACCGCTCGACTGGAACAGAGAGCTCGCTCGGTCGAGCGGAGTACAGACCCTTTCTGGATGCATTCTGTTTGCTTGCTCGATCAATCAATAAGGCTCGCTCGGTCGAGCGGACAGGTCGAGCGACCATTCTGCTTCTTCTGTAAGAATTCTGATCGAGCTTCAATAAATCAAACATAAACCAAAGTCCTTTGCACTTCTTCATTAAGTCCCATAACTCTCACACTTCATTACCTTATTAATCCATACTTAATCACCATCATAAATCAATCATCAAAACTTAACTTAATACACTCACATTAACACATTCATGGGACTTCATCCCAAAGGTCACACATGAATGCACCTCATCAAATGTGCACTCAAGTCACACTAATCACAACAGGTAGCACTTTTGTAAGATTCTTTTACATGGTATCATTCAGTTTATGTCTTGTCTAACCGTAGCATTTTTCGTTAAATTCTTGTCAATTTCTGTTTAATTCATCATTTTGACATTTCTACTCTTATTAATTGTTAGTTGTTATCTTTATAATTTTTCCTAAACCATTTTTATGCTCTCAAATGTTTAATTTATCATTATGACATTCAATTCACCATTTAATTTATCAACGCTATCAAATATTTAGGAAAAATTATAAAGACAAGAATCAACACTTAATAAGGGTAGAAACGTCAAAATGGTGAATCAAACGAAAATTGACAAGAATTTAACGGAAAATGCTACGACAATTGGATAAGGCATAAACTGAATGCTAAAATGTAGGAAAATCTTACAAAGTACTACCATTGGCGTTTCATAAAAGTTCAATACTACCATGTGGAATTTTCATCAAGTAAATATGTCTAGCTTGGTAAAAACAAATATAAACTGCAATCGGAGTGTTTCTGGATGACATAAAATATTTCAAAGGTAACATATCTTGTTAAAAGCATGAAATGTGTTTAAAACAGAATGCACTTGAAAATTGAGGGTGATATATCTTGTTAAAGGTTTGATATTTGTTTAGCAACAATTTTTGGCATAAAACACGTGCAACCCTTATAACAAGATATGTCACCCCAAAGTGGTATATCATATCACCCTCAAAATTATTTGTACTGTTTATACCAAGTTAGCCGTTTGTACTTGATCCTATAATAACCTTCATAAAATCTAATTTAACAAAATAAATTAACTAATCATTTCACTAGAACATTACATAATAAATACAAAAACATCAAAACAATATATATATATATATATATATATATATATATATATATATATATATATATATATATATATATATATATAAAAGACCGGTGTGAGTTTAACATAACTATAAGACAACCATTAGTTAACTACTACATACTTCAGAATCTAAAGCTAATACCACTCTAATATAAAGAATTTATTAGAATTTCAATTATAAATTGTTGTATGAGACAGTCTCAAAAGACCTACATTATACATAAGTTAAATAATTCATCTTAAAAAATATAAACTCTGTATTTAACGTCATCTTATTGAAAAACAGTCTCTCACAAAGATAGTTGAACTTTAATATATAATGACTAGTTTAAGCTTAAAAAGGCATAGAAGGAGGGCAAGGTAATTCCCAAAGATTCATAATAAGATCATAACTAACATCATCATCATCATTCTTTATTATTAATGATGATGATGATCCTAAAACAACCTTATTATTTTCATTTATTGTTATTATCTTGTTTTTTTCATTAATTTTTAAAAGTAATCCAGAAATTTCATCAATTTCCTTTTCAGTATTGTTATTATCTTTTGTTAATTCACCCACTTGTTGGAGCAAATTTTCAAGGCTATGCTGCTGCCTTTGCTTGCTCTCCTTGCCAAATTTTCCTTTGCTTGTTATCAATTTCCGAGGTCACTATATCTTTTTGATGATCTTGAATTTTTCATTGGTTTATTTTTGATAGATATGAAAATTTAACTAAAGTTAAAGAAAATAATATGCGAATTTATTAAACATGCAAAGCAAATTAAGATAAACAACGAAAATAAATTAATGCAAGCGCAAAACTACATAAGCAAAATAAATATTTTTCAAATACAAAATTTTGAGGATTTCTTTATCATCGAATGAGTTTCATTAAATTGTTTGGATCAAATAACAATTAATGATTTTTAAATATGGAATGGGTTTTGATTTTTGAAAATCTAAAAAACGTTTATATGAGAAAAATAGAAGAAAAAATAGAAGTAAAAGACATTAAACATTATAACGTTATATGTATATATTATTATAAATATATATTTATTATTATTATATATATAAAAGAAAGAGATAACATTTGAGAGCTATTTATTCATAATATTTAAAAACTTTTTTAGAGCATTAGAATTACAAAAGAGAAGAATATATCCATTGAAATATGAGATAATTATGGTATAAAATCAAATATGTGATATTCTTTTACAAAATAATATGATTGAGACATAGATATTCATAATCGTACATTAAATTGTTGTTTTTATACTATAATTGTAGATTTTAGGTTGTGACATGTGGCAAAATTGTGAGAAACAATACCATCTTGAATAAGAAAGAAAGAAATAAAACTACTAGGATCAAATACTTATCCTAAAGAACTAAAGATAAACAAATCAATAAATTAAACTATTGACAACTTAATTAGATAATTTTTGTTAATTTCTTTTCATATAGAATTGATAAATATTAATAAATTCAAGAAAAAAAATAACACATAAGAAATCTAGAATTTTGGAATAGGAACTTATTTTGTATTTTACTCAATTGTTTAAAAACAATAAAAACTAAAAAGAGTAACTTTACATCTATAAAAACAAAAAAAAGAATTTTATAAATTTTATATTAAAAAACGCGGGTATTAAATGTACTTAGATAACTTTTTGCATAGAGACGGATAAGTAAGCATGATAATATATCGAGTCCATATATGATTTAGGTTAGACCTGAAACTAGATTTTTTTCTACAAGTTTAATAGTTTTCAGATTCAACTCGATATCCCCAGATCATATGAATCTAACTATAACAACATTATTTTAAAACTACGTTATAATACGTTAAAATATTTTCACATATGAAAATTCTCTAATGCAAAAAGATAATTTTCTTATTACATTATACTAGTTAAAATTTATTTTACTGACGGAAGAATAATGTCTATTGTTTTTCTAAGTAGAATTGTGTACGTGTGATGGTGATGAGCTACCAAATCTAGCTCCTTGATGTTGAATCTAGTTGAAGGTAAATTAATGTAGAGTCTTAGACCCACCCATATAACATTAACCCCACCCAAATAGGGTGTTCATGTCCAATGCAAAATTGATAGACTCCACAAAATCTCCTTGATACTTGATTTTCAATGAACTTTTACTGTTTGAATAATGCTATAAATTATTAGGGGAATATTTAATTAAATTCCGTAAGTCCTAAGTTATTTTTAGAATATGCTTGGAGTGCGTATAAATATTTAAAGAACAAATATAAAACAAAATCATTAGAAAGATGATTAAAAAAGTTTGATTGTTACATAAGTGAAAGAATTAGTTAGAAAGTAACGAAAAATAGATAAAATAGCAATTAGTTCCTATACTTCAGGTATAAATTTACCCTAGTAGAGGGTAGGGAAATTCTTTTCCACCAATTGAGAGAAATCATCCTCCTTTTTTATTAATCTTTTTTAGTTTACTCTCATTTTTCCTCTTTTATAATTATTTCAATAATTTTATTTGCATTTATAATTATCTTTGTTCCACTAATTTAACTTTTCTACCCAACTCATTAAATATTTACTCTAAATTCAAGCGAGCCATTAAGCACATTATGAATTCAAAATCTTGCTCAAGTATTCGAATATAGATGACTTTAGTATGTACTTTGGGCTAATAGCCTAAAGACATTTGAGAGTAACATATATAAGAAGTAAAAATTATGTATTTAAAAACATTGCATTTGGGCTTGAAATAGAGATTATGATTACATTATTAATTTCTCTTTGAGATTCTATTAAGGTGGAGAATAAAGGATATTTGTAAGGTATTTACGTTATATTGACTATAAAGTGATGATTAAAAACATCTTGTAGTAATTTAATAAGGAAAATTTTATGAAAAGCGAGTGGTAAAGCGAGTGGTAGTATTTTTGTAAGATTTTTCCACATGGTAGCATGTAATTTATGTTCTATATAACTGCTGTAGCATTTTTCCGTTAATTAAATTCTTGGCAATTTCCGTTTAATTCACCATTTTGACGTTTCTTTCCTTATTAAGTGTTGGTTGTTGAACTTTATAATCCTAGTTAAGTACATAGATATTAGTACTTGAAATGCATCTTTTAAATTTTATAATCTTATTTAAGTACATTAAGTGAACATTATGGCTTATGTAATAGTGCTTAAGGTACCTTTTGTAAAAAAATGTCAACAATTTAAGTGAAAGAAAATTGTTACAGCATTTGAGAACATTGATGAATTAGACAACGAATTACACATCAAAATGGTAAATTAAACATTTGAGAGCATGATATTGATGTTGTCAATATCTCCACAATAGCAAATCGATCACACTATTTATACATTTGCATCGAGGAAATAACGATACGAGGGTATGATTCTTTCATATACTGTATTCATCATATTATTACATACATGATATCATATTTTAGATATAATGAATATGTTTCTTGCAATTTCACTTTACGCATCTAAACTCTTACATGATTCTTCCAATCTAACACTATAAAAGGTAAGAAATTTGACTTTTTGCATTCTTTTTTTACTTGTATTCACTGGCTTTTAATGAAGCAAGACTAATAGATTTTCAAACTAGATCAGATTTCAAGAGTTTTTCAATAATACGTTCAAATAAACATTAGTATCAGAAGTTATGGCTATTTCAGAACAACAAGTAGTTTAGTGTTCATGAATATGAGACGGATTTTTAAGAACTTAGGCAATTTTGGAGGTTTTTTAGTAATAAAATATCATTTCCATACAAACCCCCATCTCATTCATCACCTTCCCGATTCCCATTCATAGTAATAAAATAAAGTTCAAGCACACACAGCTTTGAACGGCAACAAATTTTAATTTTGGATACATAATGACTATTTTAGTCATAGTTTTTGCAGCCGGTCTTCTGAGAAACTATCTCTTTGAATCTTTGTGAGATGTCTCTCAGATCCAACCTATTAAACCTTAATGCTCACTTATTGTATACTTAATGCCTACTTACACTACAACAAATTTAACTTTTGGCGATATTGAATTTAGTGGCATTTGAAAAAATGTCACTGATTTATATTTTTAAGCAATAATTCTTGGTTTTTATCTTAAGTTCCACTCTAAAATGATTTAGTGACACTTTATTTGGCCTTTAGTGGCATATGTAAATGTTATTATAGTCCATAGTGACATTTATGAGAAATGTCACTAAATCCTATGTCGTAAAAAGTTTTAATGTGATTTTTTTATATGCTGCTAAAGGGTCTAATAAATGTCATTAAATCCTCTATATTTACTATTAGAATTTTAAAGTAGCGACATTTAAATTAAATGTCGCTAAATATATCTCACTAAAAGCAAGTTATGTTGCAGTATTACATTATCCTTAATGCCTACTTGCAATATACTTAACGCCCACCTAAAAAGTACTTAAAATATTCTTAATGTCTACCTAAAAACGTAGCCTACTAGCCTACTCACCATATCCTTAATGCCTACTTAATATCTTTAATGCATACTTACAATATCTTTAATGCATACTTACAATATACTTAATACCCACCGAATAACTTAAGTATTTACAATATTTTAAATGTCTACTTATAATATTCTTAATGCCTACTGAAAAACTTACTCTATATTTTCTTTTTTAGGTCAGACTAATTAGAGATGGTCTCTCAAAGAGACCGCCTCTCACAAGAATTATTTGTGTGTATTTAATATACAACTCGAAATAATGCAAGACCTTACACATTGAGAATAAGATTTCAAGATATTTCAGTCACATATCATATGCATAAAATGGACATCAAAACTAGAAGTTATGGCCATTTAAGGGTAGGACATAGTTTCATCTTTATGGATTTAGAACTTTTAGGAACTTAGGAAGTTTTTGGATTTTTTGAAAAGTGCAAGTCTCTCCCATTCACACCCTTCTCATTTATGGTTTACGAGGGGAAAATGAGTGTTTCTTATAACCATTAGTTTAAACTTTTAGTTGAGTTGGTTTTTTGACATGGTATCAGAAGCTAACGCGCCTAGAGGCTACAGGTTTGAATCTCAACCTCCACTCATTTGAAGTGGAATAATTCAGCGCCTATACGCTTCAACCATAAGCTTATGGTTGAGGCCCCAAGATATGTTGTATATTCTAAATAAACAAACATTCTAGTACACACTTTAAAAGGCAAGAAATTTAACTTGTGTTCTTTAATACACATTTTTACTATTTTATCCATGACTTTTGATATACAACTCGTAATGATTTAAGTTAAGTCTAGCTAGTGGCCTTTGAACAAGATTTGAAGAACTATCCAACGACATTTCATGTACCTCAAATGACTTAGGCGAAATTTAAGGAAGTATAAAAAACATTTGGTAAGATATGTGCCTCACAACATTTTAAACTATTCATGAAAAGAGAAAAATCTCCTCCCAGTTCTGATCTTATAAACTTGTATTATAAATATTAATATAAAAATAGCCTTATAAACTTATATTATAAATATTAAATGTAAACTTATATTTGTAACTGTTATGTAAAATATTTTATTGAACTCAAGTTTTATCATACGTTGATTAGTAGCGATCTTATAAACTTATACTATTATAAATGCTCCCTTCAATCCACTGAAAATATCTGATTTACTTTTTGACAATATTCACTTATTACTCTTAATTTGTATTTTATTCTTAATCTATAAATTAAAATATATTCAAGTGAAATCTTGTTTGATTCATCTCAATGCAAAGATTATTAATATCCACCTTTTATAATACTCTCTTCTATTCAGCTTATGTGTCTCATTTCCTTTTATGGTCAAGTCACCTTAATTGTCTCATTTCTATTTTTAGTATGAGTTTTTGACTTTTATGCCCTTAGTAGCTTTATCCTATTTTTAATTATACCCTCCATTACCCATACTAATTTTCTCCCTTACATTAAAAACTCATAATACCACTCTTTTTCCTACCCTTAGGGTCCCACTTTTGACTCTCCTTAAAATTCGTGAAAAGTCAAATGGGACTCTTAAGGTGAATAGGAGGGAGTATTTTGTAACGTTCAATAAGAAATATTAATTATTGAATAACTGTATTGAATAGTGTAAAAAAAACAAATAGAACATTTTCGATGGAATGAAGGTTGTATCAATTAATAAAATGTGGTCATTGAGAAGAGGACAAATTGGGCCTCCCCTCCTCAAAATTTTAATTTATTTCTTTAGTTGTGTAGATAAAGAAAATGATATGTGAGCAAGGTAAACGAGATCTTAAAAGCACAACATTATTTATATAGTTTTGGTTTGGTCGTTGCACGCCATAAAATGACATGACATTTACATAGAGACGCCAACAACCCTGCTTTCCAAGCCAACATTATTTGTTTTTTTTACAAACAACAACTGTCTCTTCAATCTTCCTTCATCCGATCCATCTCGTATCTTCTTCCCATGCAAGATACTAATATGTGATTGGATAAGAGATGCTCCTCGTTTTAGACATAACTCCCTCACTTTTAATTTCTATATTCTATTTTATAGTTATAATTATATGTACTCACACTACTTCAACTTAATATATCTAATTTCTAATTTATCTTTGTGTAAAAAGTAAATAAGGCTAATTCATCGGGACATATAAGTAATTTTATTTGTATTATGGATTGAATATATTTTTGATTTTAAGCTAGGATCAAGAGAAACTCTTGTAGATAAAAGGGAGAATTGTGTTTTTTAGCACTAAAAGAAAAATTTTAAGGAATATATTAACTCATAATTCACTCATTGTCATTTTTAGTTGTGAAACTTGGGTAGGGCATAAGGATGGCTTTTTTTGGCAATATAATATATACCTGATGACACCTTATAATTTAAAATAAAAGTAGCATCTTAGTCGTGAAACTTCGATAGATGAAAAGGGAGTTGTTTTTTTATATAGTTAGTGAAAATCAAGCCCTAAGAAGAAATTATTAAGAACTATATCAATCTATAATTCTCTCAGTGTCATTTTTAGTCGTGAAACTTAAGTAGAAAATAAAAGGTAACCTTCTTGACATTTTAATATATATATAATGACAGCTTATACATAATTTATTTTTATTTATCACTTTTAATTTATTTTTAATTTATAAGTTAAAATATAGTCAAGTAAGATTTTATTTAATTTGACTCAATGCAAAAATTATTAATAATATTAAATTCATATAATTTTTAATTATACATAATTAGAGATATTAAAAATTGAATTGATACATTAGACTATATGAAAAGTCAAACGTTAGTATCTTAAAATGGGGAAATATCTAAAATACATGGACTTTGTTAAATTTAAGATGATAAGCTAAAAGAACATTGTTCAATTAATATTGTATTTACTATATTTACTTTTAGTTAAATGTTTCAAGAAAATGCTGCTGAAAATGTGCACTTATACGGTATTGGTACATTACAAGAAAACATTGCCAAATATACGCAAAAATAATATGATATCTTGTTAACAAACACCATACTTTCTAGTCATCATCCAATTAAGGAGAATCATTGATTAGTAATTATATACTTTCTCAATTCAATTATTTTGTATTATTTATTACTATTTTGATATATTTCACTCGATTTGCATTATTTTTTTAAAATAATGTTTCACCATTCTTTTTTTATTTTATGTTTTCAATTTAATTTTTTTTATTTATTATAAATATCTACATCTATTAATTTCTTTTCTATTTGATGCTAATTCAAAGAGATACAGTAGGAGTTTTGACACAGCACACATTAGCTAAAAGCTTATTGCTCAATCCGCCCGTTTAGTAGGTGGTATTAAACGGAGGTAATAGGAATGCAAACTAGTGTAATTTTAGTTGAAAAATCTCTTGCTACTTAGATGGCCATTGTTGTACAACTTTAATCATTTTATTTTCTTCATAATTTTCATTTCAATTTATTACTATTGGGAGAGGTGGTATTAGGCGGTAATGGAAATTTATAAATAAAATAATTTTTTTGTGATCAAAATTTCTTTAACATGGGAATGACATAGAACTTTGATGTAATTTTACACTATAAATCATTTCGATCACCACTATTTAGTACCACTAACCAACGGACCAAATAATTTAGAAGATTTTGTTAATGACACTATACACGTTGAGTATTATTGTGTTGTCAATTTTTGTGTGTAACATACATATTATTTTTGTTTTTTTCAGAAAATAATAACTAACACTACAAATAACCATCGAATTGGCGACAACGCATTTCGTCGCCATTTCATAGCTAAACGGTCAAAAAGTAGGCCGAGCGACGGGCTGGCGACGGGAACCGAGGTGGTCACTATTTCTTTCGTCGCTAATCTCAAAGTGGACGCGCTTTCCTCGCCAGAAATACCGGCGACCAATTGGCGACCAGTACCCTCGCCACGCTGGCGACCACCTCCTCCTAGCTGTTTGGCGACCATCTTTTCGTAGCTGTTGCGTCGCCAGTTTGGCGACCACATTTTCATAGTTGTTTGGTCGCCCCTTTTTTAATTAATATATATATATATATATATATATATATATATATATATATATATATATATATATATATATATATATATATATATATATATATATATATATATATATATATATATATATATATATATATATATATATATATATATATATATATATTATATTTATTGTAATATTAAGATAAATATATATATACACGTAAAACAAGTAAATAAAAATAAAGAACTGGAAATATATATATATATATATATATATATATATATATATATATATATATATATATATATATATATATATATATATATATATATATATATATATATATATATATATATATATATATATATATAAAATTAAAGTTTATGTACAAATTCACAAAAAGTACATATATTTAATCATTCATTTGGAGGGGGTTGATACATCTCGTTCTCTTTGAATTTGTTCAGTCTCATAGGCAGTCTAAACATTTCCCATATGCACCGCTTTCCATAATTGATTATTGAACTCCATTTGCCATGCTTCTTGCAAATATTTCGTAGGCTGTGGCTCTTTGACCTTTCGATTGTTCTTGAAATATTATAAAAAACGATTTAAAACTAAATAATGTACATAAGAAAAAACTGAAAAATTTTAGCACTAAACATGTTTCAAAAATGCCATTATTCGAAAATATAAAAAAAAACATAAAAATATGTCGAAAATAACATAAAACAATATCTAGGCAAAAAAATAACATTAAACATGCTCAAGTTATACCACAATTCGGAATATAAAAAAAACATCATGAAACAAAAACTGGGCAAAAAAATAGCATTAAACAAAATAATAACAATGAAAAAATACAAAAAAAATATATAATAAATACTAACCTTTTAGTAACAAGATGAAAATTTTAGAGTTGAAAATGAATTATAACCAAAAGATGATGAAGATGACATTAAGAAAGAAAAGAAAATAAATAGAGAATGAGATTAATGGATGAAAAGAAAAATTTAGAGTTGGAAAGATAATGAGGCGTATAAGGGAAGAAGTATAAGGTAAATGAAGATAGAGTTGTAGGAAATGAGAAATGAGGGCAAAATAGCACGGTTTTATCCCAGCAATTAGCGACCAACATATTGGTCGCTGGGTGGTCGTTGTCTGCAACGACATGACAGGTATTTGACTTTCTGAATCTAGCGACCGACCTTCTGGTCGCTGGTTGGTCGCTATACCTTGGAAATGAAAAAAGATTGCGTGAGGCAGTAACGAAAAAATCGGCTGCAGTATTTTATTAAAAATCGGCTGCAGTATTTTATTATTATTATTATTATTATTACAACGTTGTTATTATTATTATTATTATTATTATTATTATTATTATTATTATTATTATTATTATTATTATTATTATTACTACTTATTTTTATGTGTTATTAGTATTGTTATTATTATTATTGTTGTTGTTATTATTATTATTATTATTATTGTTGTTGTTGTTGTTGTTGTTGTTGTTGTTGTTGTTGTTGTTGTTGTTGTTGTTGTTGTTGTTGTTGTTGTTGTTGTTATTATTATTACTGCAAAATATTAATAATTCGGAGGAATATAATAAAATTGTATTAAATATTAGAAAATATTAAATAATTACATATAAATAATTAAACTACTCCACGGCTTCTTCGTTTTCTGAGAGTACAAGATCCACATCTTTTAAATTTTGTCTTGTACTCGGATATGGAAGATAATATAATTGACGTGCTTGACTTGCCAATACAAATGAATCATATAAACGATACGAGTTGGGTCATACCAATGACATTTGAAGAACGTTACTCGTTTGATAGGTATCCCCGGGTATTCTACCTCTACAATTTCAAGCAATTGCCCGTAAAAATCTTCTTTGTGTCTAACCTTGATGTGATCCTTTTTTTTACTTGGCACACACAACAAAGTGTTGAAAATGTTATCAAAAACATTCTTCTCTATGTGCATAATATCCAAATTATGTCGAATCATGTTTGTTTTCCAATATGGCAAATCCCAAAATATGCTACTCTTCTTCCATTCTGCAGAGTACTTACTAACCTCTTTATTATGTTCCGATGCATCTTCTTCAATTACTCTCAAGTCTCAAGAAACCAAACTGGTCTAATTCATCAAGCAATTCATGTCCAGTCCGAATAATAGGTGGATCTTTACATTCCTATAGGGACGACTTCTATCTACATTCCTTCTATGACAGTCAAACCAACACATCTTCATGTTATGAGTAAGGTACAAGGCTTGTGAATCATCCATGCAGTAAGGGCAAGCATATCGGCCCGCCGTACTCCACCCGGACAACATCGAATAAGCTGAAAAGTCATTGATTTTCCACATTGAAGCTGCTCGCAGTTAAAAATTCTCCTTTCTTGACACATCAAATGTACAAATCCCCTCCTTCCACAACATATTCAGCTCATGTATTAGTGGGTGAAGATATAAGTCAATGTTGTACTTTGGATTTCCGCGAAACCTTATCACCCTTATTGTTTCTTCTCCATCTAGAAGTTTCACAAATATAACAGCAAGTTGCATTCGCATTATTCCCCCAATATATCAAACATCCGTTAGGATAACAATCAATCTTCCCAACGGGTAATCCAAGGGCAGCTATTTGTTTTTTCGTTTCGTAGAAACTGTTTACCATCGTATTCTTTTCTGGTAACACTTTGTTCACAATAGCACAAATATCATGCACCATCTGGAAACACACTAAAATTCATTTTTAACACCTAAATATAATATAATAATATAATTATTCAACTGATTAGTAAAGTAAGTTAATGAAAATAAAAATATGTAAAACAATTCATGAAAATAACAATATATGATAATAATATAATTATTCTAATAACAATTATTAAGGGAAATTAATGACAATAAAAATAAAATATAAAACAATAAAAAATATAAAAAACTCAAGTAAATAACAAACAAAATAAAATATGTACAAATTAAATAAAAAAATAAATTCAAATTGATAAAACGGGGATCACAAATCCATCGCCACATTTTGAAATTCAAATTGATAAAACATTGGCGAAGAAATAGCGCCAACGAATTAAAAAATAAAAATTCATATTAGCGACTACTTAGCGACCAAATCGCCCGTCGCCATATATTAAAAAAAAATTTATTAAAATGCTGGCTTACTGGCGACGACTTGGCGACCGAAAACCCCGTCGGTAAACATTTTTAAAAAAATAAAAAAATTAAATAGGCGCGGCGAAGGATGGGCGACGACGTTTCCCGTCGCCAATTTGCTTTTTTTTTTTTTGCGTCGATTCCAGCCTTCGCTTGTCCGTCGCCAAGGGCGACCAACCCGCCCCCTCGCTATTTTTTCATCGCTATTTCGATACTTATTTGTAGTGTAAAGACAACAGAATAGAGAAAGTGATAGACTAGTATAACCTATATTAAGGCATTTAACCATGAACCAACAACAAATTGGACTGTGAAACCATATTAAAAAAATCAATTTAGTCAAAAGTGTAATTTGATAATTGAGAAGGCGTCAATATGTATTATATAGTTTTTTGATATAAAATATATGTTATATATAGTTTATTACAAAGGAGAAATAACGACAACAATGTTAAAGCTTTAATCCTAAAAGTTAAGATTGAGATCATCTATATAAACCAATACATCAATTTTAATAATATTTTATATAGATTTATCTTCTCTATTTATTTCAATTTATATAGATATTACAAAGAATTTGACTAGGATGTGGTGATGTGGACAAAGTGGTGATGTGGTGTTGTGATCAATGGGGTTAGTAAAACTAGGATGTTCAAATTGAATTTGACTATGACTATGACATGTCTGAAAACTTAACCTTAACGCTTAATATGGTTGTTGATACTAAATAATAGTAACAAAAATAATTTATAGTATAAATTTTCATAAAATGTAACATTTTATTCTCATGGTAATATAATTTTAATCATCAAAAAAAAATTTATTTACAATTTTATATGACATTTTTAAATGGTAATACATTATAATGAATTTTGTAAAAAAAAAATGAGATGATTGAAAAAAAAAAGTATAAACATTTAACTTGTTAATAGATTTTCATATCAAAATTACACTAATTTTTCGTTATAATTTTCACTGATTAATACCTTACTAAATAGACCGTAATAGTTTTATAAAAAAAAACTAATTATTCAAGTGAAGCAAAGATACCCAATGAACAGTTTTGTAGGCACTTTACATGCACCTTTCACATTCCGAGATCCACCTTTAACTATATTGACAGTATACAAAAAAAAATCTAAAATGAAAACAAAATGGTGGAATGGCTACATTTAATACATTTAATACATATCATCATACAAGACTATATTGATTTTACTCATCCTTAATTATCGTAATTTTCAGAATTAGAAACATGAGATTGAGTTGACATGAGTGACACAAAAAGGTCAGAAAAGGCTCGAATAATAAATTTGTGAGTCGATTTAGGATTTAGGTTTAAATAGCAAATCAAAAGCTCTTGTAAATACTCCAACAAATCATTCCTTACATAATCACCTTCATTTCTTACTGATTCTAAAGATTCATGATTTATGATCTTCCTTTCTTTCTCTCTAGCTTCAACCATTTCCTGCATTGATTTTCTGAAATCGGCATAAGGATCGGGAGAATCCTTCTTTATAGCGACTCCTCCTCTGACTAATAACTGTTGCTGCTCGCACGAGGACGATGAAAGAGAGTCGAAAATGGAATTAGAACGGCCGGGGGATGTGACGATGAGCCTTTGAGAGGCGAATATGGCGGAGAAATCGGTAGATTTATCGAGCGAAGACGAGGTTTCGGATTCGGAGGAGTCGATGATGGACATGCTGAGGTGAGTTGAAGAGCAAATGGAATGGTGGTCGGAGAGGGAATCGGTAATGGCGTCTTCATTGTCGTCTTCGAGTGTTAGTGGTGGAGAGAAAGAGGTTGGTAAACAAGTGATTTTGGAGAAGCATTGATGAAAGCTTTTCCTAAAAATGCTCGCCATTTTACTTGGTTTTGTGGAGATGATTAGTGTTGAATGCTGGTGTATTAGAACCGGAGGTATTATTATTGAATAATATGGGTGTCAAAAGGACATCAAAACCAAAAGTTTAATCTAATGTCTGATGGTTAAAGCCCCATAATATGTTATGCACTCTAACACGCCTCTTCACATGAGAGCCCATTAGGCTAGAAGTGTGGATGTGCATAAGCGCTGAATATTCCACTTTAAATGAGGGGTGGTTGAGATTCGAACCCGTAATAACTTGTCACTTGGCTACCGATACCATATCAAAGAACCAACACAACCAAAAGCTTAAGCTGATGGTTGAAGCCCCAGGATATGTTATGCACTCTAATGAAGGAGAACTCAAATTTTAATGAGATCATTTGTATTAGA
This sequence comes from Amaranthus tricolor, assembly GCF_026212465.1. Classification (NCBI taxonomy): domain Eukaryota; kingdom Viridiplantae; phylum Streptophyta; class Magnoliopsida; order Caryophyllales; family Amaranthaceae; genus Amaranthus; species Amaranthus tricolor. The sequence goes on from NC_080047.1 coordinate 37,117,166, forward strand.
CTAACAGACATAAACAATTTAAAACGTTCAATTATAAAAATAGGTTAAAAGATTATCTCATGGTGTGACAATATACGAGCGGTAAAGAAATGTATGTCTAATATATTAAAGTGATCATTTACTATTTTAAGAAAATCAGTTTAATAAATAGACTAATTATGTGAACTCTTTTTATGGTGAATATGAGTAGTTAAAAGAGGAATGCGGAATGCACAATAGTGATATTGATTTTTTTTTTTTTTTTAGTTGAAAATAGTGCTACTTTAGTGTTTAAGAACCACTTAAAAATTCCATATTTATATTATCTAATAATAAAAAAAATTACTTTTTCATAAATGTATAAAAAAAATCATTTTTATAAGTATGATTTATTCATCAATGATCTATAATAATTTTGGGTTAGTTTACCTGTTAATAATGGTTTTTGTAACTCTCAATGATGCAAATATACCGTGCAATAAGAAGGATTTTGGATGAGTAATATATAATAATGCGGCAAAAAAGCAGTCAATTGGTATTTTAGATGCATAAATAAACGCTATAAATAAGAAATTTTTGTTTTGAGATGCAAATTTATCATCAAATTAAAGAGAATGAAACTGAAATTTTTTAACTTCGATTTTCTTTATTTCTTGTGTGTTTGAGGGACACGATGGGTTATAATCTTTTTTATTTTGAATTTGATTATGAATTCTCTAATAAAGGTGAGATCATTTATATTAGGTTGGTTAATATACAATTATAATTTTAAATTTATCACTTATAACCTTAAAATGTTGAACTTATAATTTTAAAATGACCAATTATTAACCTTAAAGTAATCAATTGTAATTTTAAAATGATCATTTTAAAATCTTAAAGTGATCAGTTATAATATTAATGAATATTAAAGTGGCCAGTTAGTGATCACTTATAAAGTGATTACTTAATCTTAAAGTGATCAGTTATGACTTTTTAATAAAATGATTGCTTATAATTTTAAAGTGATGACATTATAATCTTAAAGTGATCAGTTATGACCTTTTAACAAAGTGATTGCTTATAATTTTAGGGTGATGACATTATAATCTTAAGTGATCAGTTATGACCTTATAATAAAGTGATCAAATATAATTTTAGAATGATGACATTATAATCTAATGTAATCATTTATAATCACTTGCAACCATAAAGTGGCCAATTATAATTTAAAAGTGGTACGTATAACTTTAAAGTGGTCATTTATATGTTATAATAGTAGACTAACTACACGTCTTGTGAGGGATCGTCTCTCCGAAAGACAACCCTCACAAGTAGGACAATATGTAAAAAAATTTCAAAATTCCAAATATGTTTTTCTGCACGCATATTATTTCAAAAAACGACATTAAGTTTTCACGCAAAAACTACTTCCGTAAGTTTGCTCTTGATGAAAACTTTATTCAATTTACTAAAGCTTGAATTCGCAAATAAGCACAATAAAAATACAAAAAAAAAAAGAAAATCAAAACAACAAGGAGGATAAGAATGGAAGAATTGATGCTTGAATTTGTAATGCACTAGGATTGTTGAAGATAACAATATCATTACTTGTATAAAGGTAATTAAAACATCTACTTTTATACGTAAAAAACACCTAGTATAACTATTATAAATAGCTACTTATAATATTATAAAGAAGACTATTAAAAATACCAACTTCATTAACTAAAAACACCTACTGCATTAAGCAAAAAAACCTACTATATTAATATTAAATTCCTACTACAACTAGTTCAATTGCCTACTTCATTATGCAAACCGAAAATACCTACTTCATCAACTAAAAACACTTATTATATATAGTAAGCAAAATACTTGTTCTATCCAGTTCAAATCCCTACTATAACTAGTTCTAATGCCTACTATAACTAGTTTTAACGTCTGATTCAACTATTAAAAATGTCTACTTTTGTATGTCAAAACACTCACTTCAAAATGCAAAAACGTCTAATTTTATATCCAAAAGCATCTACTATAACCATTTCAAATGTCTATTTCAACTATTTAAAATGTCTACTTCCATATCAAAAATACTTACTTTAGTATGCAAAAATAAATATTATATTATACAAAAACACCTCCTTTGATATAAAAAACACCAACTATAACAATTAAAAATGTCTACTTTAATTACAAAAATACCTACTATAGCCGGTTTAAATGCTTGCCTCTACTATTCAAAATGTCTATGTTATTAAGAAACAAAACTTACTTTAATATGCAAAAATAGATACTATAACAATTTCAAATGGCCACTATAACTTGTTCAAATGTCTACTACCGTATATAAAAACACCTACTAAAACTTGTCCAAGTGTTTGCTATAACTAGTTGCCTATTTTAAATACCTATTATAACTAGTTTAAATGCCTAAGTAAACTATTTAGGTATATTCTATATGATAAGTACCAACTATTGCAAAAGGTGAGTGGTAGCAATTCATAAAAAATTTTCCTTAAAATAGCACTCAACTCTTGGAAAATTAACTACAGTCATAAATGCCCCTAATAAATCCCAAATGTAAAGCCCAACTTAACTGAAATTCAACTTAGCGGAAATGTTACGGTAGTTAATTTTTCAAGAGTTGAAAGCTATTTTGTGGAAAAAATTTGGGAATTTTTAGGGGCATTTATGACTTTTACCAAATCATAACTGAAATTAAACGCTTTTACCTTCATAATGTTACTGTAGTTAATTTTTCAAGCGTTAAGTGCTATTTTGTAGAAAACACTTTAAGAATTGCTACCGCTCGTCTTTTACCATAGTTGGTGCTTACCATATAGAATATCCCAACTATTTAAAATATGTAATTTAGTATGTACAAGCACCTACTTTAATATGACAAAAATCTACTTTAATATACAAAACTACATACTATAGCAATTTTAAATACCTACTTTAACTATTTAAATGCCTACTTTCATATGATTACACTCATACTATAGCAATTTTAAGCATGTTTTTCCCACACTTATAAGTGAGCTTATTTTACCCATACTTATTAAGCATGCCTGAAGTTACCATAGCTAAAAAGCTCCTAAATATTTACCACACTTAATTCAAGTGTGGCTACTTGTCACATTTTTTATGGATGTACTTAAGGTAGTTGAGTATTATTTGGGTCTAATAATATCCTCGTACAATTTTTGAGTATACATCGATGGAAACCAGCTGAAGCAAAAGAATAAAAGTTAGTCAATCTCATATAACAAAAATTAGAATAATTGTATATTAAGATAATAAGCTTGGGGACGGATTTATCCGCGGGTATTAGTTTTGTGATGTTACCCGCCTGTTTAACTTAGCAGGCGGATAGTACATGCCCAAATATAATTTTTTTTTTCAAAATTATTGTCCAATCTCGCCCATTTTTCGAGTCGGATGGGTTAAGCCTAGCGGATAGCCCGCCCATGAACAACTCTAAATTAGATAACTATGTTAGCCGACCTTTTAAAATTGCTCCTAATTATATTAAATTTTTAGAATGATGGAAAGAAAATTTTACAAAATTCCTAATTTTATCAAGAATTGCAAAAGATATCACTGCAATTTCTTGATTCTATTGTTGTCTCTCAATCTCATTACTGTGGAGCTAAGAGAGTCCTTGATGAAAAGATAAATTCTCTTATTCTACATATACTATACAAATATGTGTTAGGAAGAAAGATTATGATCAAGCATCTATACTGATGGCATGCGATGTCATTGTGCTATCAAATTTGACTTTAAGTGAGTTAAGAATTTAGATTAAACACTTATTTTAGGACAAGTGGAAGATTTAAGAAAATAAATGTCCTTTGATCAAGTGTGAAGACATGAAGTGTGATGACAAAATATAAATAGAGATAATTATGAATATTGAATATATTTGATTATTTTAGGTGATCATAGCATCTCACTAGAAACCAATGTCGTTCCTGGCATTTTATAGGCACTTGACAAACTGAAAGAAATAGATTCTCTCTATGGAGGGTCGATTATGAACTTTACAGATGTTTGGAAAAATAACTAATTATAAATTGCAAATTTTCAAATGTTTACTTCATTAACCAGAACTTTTAGATATTAGGGCCCTTTCTAATTACGGACCCTATGCAAATACCTACCTTGTCTATGGTTAGGAACAACCCTGCTAGAAACCTACTTTGATCTGTACATATACTTATGAGATTACTGTACAACTATATGGAACACAAAAACTTGCAAGAGACGATTCATATTGAGACCGTCCATATGTGCCTGCCCAAAAGCCAAAAATTGAAAAAAAGAAAATTTCCCAAATTCCATAAATTAAAGAATAGAATTTCAATTTTGACCTTTAACGGTATTAATTTTTTAACCTTAATGGTATCAATTTCAACTTAAAATAAACATTAAACATATCAATTAAAATATAAAATTTCAATTTTTACCTAAAAGGGATCAATTTTTACATTAAACTGATCAATTTCTACTTATAAGTTTATAAATCAATCAATTATTTTATGGATCATTTATACAAAATTAGCCATAACTTTCTCTATTATTCTACAAACCACCCCTAATTTAATTTAATTCTTAAGATCACCCATTACTAATTAGTTGTTTAATAATAAACACCTATTCACTTTTCCATTAGTTTCAGTGTTATATCCTAACTCATTATTCTTCCTACTATGTTAATTTTAAGAATTATTTTAATAATCTTAATTTTGGGCTAGCAAGAACAAATAAAATAAAAATACCTGAAAAGGGCATCTATTCTTCATCAAACAATTAATTGAAGGCTCCAAGATTTTTTTTTTTGAAGGAACCAAAGGCTTCAAGATTAGCGCTAGAGAAAGTCGTCTTTTTAATTTCTAAATTTTTTTGTCAACTTTGTTAATAAGAATGAAAAATGAAAAAAAATAAATTAACGGAATACTAAAACATATAAATGGAAGATTGGATGGAATTGAAGTTGGTGGTATTAAGAAAACAAATACACAATTATTGATGGTTTTAAAAACTAAATTTAATTAGGGTGATTTGTAGAATAATAGAGAAAGTTATGGGTGGTTTTGTATAAACTACCTTTATTTTAAAGTCTTTAATTTTGACGTTAAAGTTATCGGTTCAGACCTTAAAGTGATGATTATATATAAAGTGATTTATTAAATGATCAATTGTAACTTTTAAAAGAAATCAATAAAAAAATTTTAATTTTGATCTAAAATTGATCAATTTTGACATTAAAGTAATCAATTTCTACTTACAAGTTATATAACTTTAAATAAATCAATTTTTTTAAAGTTTTTAATTTCAATGTTAAGGTAATCAGTTCAGTCCATAATGTGATCAATTATATATAAAATGATTAATTAAATGATCAGTTATAACTTATAAAAGAAATCAATTTTGACCTTAAAGATATTAATTATGACCTTAAATAGATCAATTACTGATTGCATATAAGAAAAAACTATAATTAGACCAATTAGACTATTGGTCTCATATTGAGACGGTTCTTCACAAAATTAGCTAATTATAATTAGATTTAGGAAAAATTATCTAGAATAATCCAACATATTCATGATTTTCCTACAATAATCTCATCTATTGATTAACCATGAATAATCCCAACTTTAAGGGGTATTTTCCTAGAGTAAACCGGTTACCAGATGATTTGCTAAAGCAAGTTTTATTTTTTTTAAAAAAAAGATAAATTAAAATAAAATATCGAAAAAAATGTTTAAAATGTTCAAAAAAAATTTATGATTTTTTTTACTATTTAGAATTTTTTATGTAAAATTTAAAAATTTCTCTAATTTTAAATTAATTTTAAGTTTATTTTTTGGTGAATTACCTACTATAGCAGGTCATCGGGTTATGATGCGTGTTTGGGTTGGAAATCTTCAATGTAATGTGAAGATGCAAACCAGTCTTCAAATCCACGCACTGTAACAACCAAACAAACCCAAAACACACACGAAACAGTGATATGATTCACACAAACAGAACAATGTTTGTAAGGTGAATCTTGAATTGAAAGACTAGGAGTTTTAATCCTCCAAGGCCAACAATCCCCTTAATACAACCAGGACTACTCTCAGTTACAAAAGGTGATGATCTTGCACTACTCAAGATCGTTGAATGTTCATACACATTCAAGGAGAAAACAAAGGATCAAAATCCAATGAATTAATTTTCTGAAATTTCAAAACTTAAAACTTGTTTATTACAAGGCTAATGCCATCTATATATAGACGTGAGGGACGAGGGAAATACAATGAGAAGGCTAATGACACGTCCAACTAACAATAACGGTCATAAAGTAACACGTGCACAACATGTGCTTCATTAAAAACATGAAAAACAAGCTATAAAAATACTCTGATATTCTGACAGAAAGGATGCTGACCAGGTGACCTTCCACACACTTTCTTGTGCCCTTCCAAAGGTTGATAATGGTTACTAAGAGTCTTGGTAGCAAGTTCCTAGTGTAGAGATTCCATTTCTACCCTTGGTGGCACAAGATACCATGAAACACGATCGGGCCAAAGCATGCTAGGTCAGCTGGTCAGAACAATTCTGAAATGCTGATTTGTTCTGTTCTGGCACACCTTGCGACTGGCTGACCTTCACTGCTGATTTCGGTGGCTTTTCTATGATGTATAGCAATGTCTTTGGGCCAAGGCATGAAGTTCCATGTACCAAGATTCCATTTTCATCTTCCATGGCCTCTGAGTCACCCCTAGTTGGTCTGGGCATGGTCTGCAAGGTCATCTGTTCACTAGTTATCAATGGCCTATTGTGTTGCTGTTTTGGGTCCTGTATCTTCTTCTTCTGTTGAAGAATTTGCTTCCTTGCTTGTATTTGACTCTTTATTTAAATCTTCATCCATGTTGCTTACGTGATTCATCATTGAACCATCCCAAATTGGTTCAGGTTATCCAAGTTTACTCTAGGCAAATACCTCTTAAAGTTAGAATTATTTATGGCTAATCAACAGGTGAAATTATTATAGAAAATCACGAACAAATTAAATTATTCTAAATAATTTTTTCTTAAATTTATAAGGGCACATATATATAAACATTGATGGAATAAAATTAGACTATTAAACATAAGACGCTCTTTGGATTTATGATGGGAGTTTATTGCATAGTATCGACTATGTGCTTTATTTTAGAATTAGAATACGTACATATTAAATCAAATTAAGTACAACATGTGCACTTGTTCATCTTTTCTATTATCTTTGTATAAGCTTGTTATGTATCACTCTTATTATTCTCTCAAATAAAATAACATTAAATTACTTAGGAGGGTCCTATTTATTCGGTAATAGTGTATTAGTAGTTTAGAAACACATGTAATCATAGGCAAGCCTATGTTATGGCAATGGGTAGCATAGGCTACCCATACTTCTTTAAGAAAAAATTAATATTTTTTGTGGTTTTTGTTGCCATGCATAATGATACGGTTCTAGTTTTAGTTGGGGCAGAGCCGTCTCAGTTATTATAAGGGTCTTGAGCAAAAATAAAAATATGAATATGTATGTTTTATTTTTTTTAAATATCAATTGTGATATATTAATTTTATTCTGATCAAACAAGATACTACTTTGTTTATTTAACCCAATTAACCAATGAAAAATAACAAATCAACAATATTTTTATACCTAAATTCAATGATTTTTTTATGATATAGAAAATACTAAACAATACAGGATAACTATTAAATCAAAAAAATAATCGAAAAACACTACCATAAAATCATTAACAAAGTATATATAACTATTATTTATTAAAATTATTAACATGAATCATACATGACTTACCCCTATTGCTTTTATAAATTCCAATACCAAAAGGGTGATGAGTAGAGCTATTCAAATCTAACCAGACCCGAAAATTCGACCCGAAATCGAAAATTATCCGACCCAAAAAATGTTAATTTTTTAGGTTTACCGAACCGGCATTATCCGAACCGATACTGCACTCGAACCGTTTGATAACTGAAAAGGGTAAAATCGAACTCGAACTGCAACCGAATTTTATAACCAACATATAAACGTTAAACCGATGTTACCCGAACTCAACAGTGATCGACCCAAGTCAAATCCGACCTGAATTATGCACGTAACCGAATGCAACCTGACTAAAACCGATTAAGATCGAACTGTTTTTAACCCAAACTGATACAAACCCGAACCGATTATTAATCGAACTGTTATAAATCCGAATCAATTTTTCACCTAATTTCAGCAAATTAGGTCCAATTTCAGTTTTCTAATTATGATTTTTTGAATATTTGAAAACTAATTTCTAATATTGAAACATTGTAAAAAAGATTATCTATAAATAAATAAGATTCCCCATGATATTGATATCAATTATAAACCAATAAGCACATTACAAAAACCTTAGAAACATACTAAAGTGGAACAATACAAAACCTTAGATGTTTTTTCAACACTTCAATCTAGACTTATCTTGCTTTCTATTGCTTTCTATTTACTCTTATGAGAAAAATAATGAAAGGCTAAGATTGAAACCATTTTGAAATCCATGGTTAAAATCCAAAATTCATGTGGCATTCATAGTTGTATGTAATTGGTTATTGAACGTCTTTAAGGATTGATGAGGTGGACATTATCTAAACCAATCATTCATCCACATTACACACCATCAATGGCTTAAATTTAATTAAGGTAAATACTATTTTAATGAATATTTTCTTAAAAAAGCTAATTAGCAATAAATTGAATAAGAATTATTTAGAATTATGAGGTTATTAAATAACTTATATATAAACACGTCGAATCGGATAAAATCCTCGGATTGAGTCGAATCAGGGACGGATTCGGACTGAATTGTCATCCCTATCTCACATCTCTATATACAAAGATCAACGACTTAGAATAAGTGATATATCAATTGAGTAATATATTCATCAAATTGGACATTTAGTTATCTAAAATAATTTATTTGAGTAATATAAATATTGTATATCTATATATATTTAGTTTAAATGCCTACAACAATTAGTTCAAGTTCCTACTTTATTATTTAAACTGAAAATACCTACTTCATCAACTAGAAACACTTACTATATTAAGCAAAAAACTAATTCTATCAAGTTCAAATGTCTACAATAACAAGTTTAAGTGCCTACTATGACTAGTTTTAATGTCAAAACACTTACTTTGGTATGCAAAAACATTTACTTCTTTATTCAAAAATACCTTCTATAATCATAATGAGACCGTCTCGCCTAAGTTTTTGCCATAGAAAAAAATGAGCTCTAACATATTTAGTAAAAATTACCATGTATAATACAAACTTTTAACCATTTTCCTACAATAATACCAACTTTTGATTAATCATGAATAATACCAACTTTTATGTGCATTTCTCTCTAAGAACCTTAACTTGTTGGAAACCCATAGTTATAGGTTAACTTGCCCAAAAAAAGGAAATTACAAAAAAAAAATTTAAATGCTATAAAAAAGGAAAAAAAAAAATAAAACCACCTATTAAACCCACTTCAATTACTACCATTCACGATGACCCACCCATTTTCGACCACCATCACCTTCATCGACATCCACCACCTAGCGTGCCTCCCCCATCCCTCCTATTCCCCTCCCTAGGAAGGATTGCCCCCCAATTCCTACGCCACCAAACTACCAACCACCATCTCAGAATGGTCCATCCACAAAATCATATCGAGCCACCTCTTTTCCTGTTTCCAGACGAATACCTCCCTTCCTTCTCCTAACGTCAGTCACCAGATGGAACACTTTAAAGGCAGTTACCAGTCCTCCCTTCAATTACCACAATATTCTTATCCACAATTTTATGCGAAAGGACCACCCTTAGAAATTGGAACCACCATTTCTGTGAGTTTCTAGGTGGAAAAGGGTTGGAGAAGAGATAATGATTGCATAGGGGTTGGGCTGGAGAAGTAGCCGGTGCTAAATGAAGGAATATGTCCGTAGACATTTCCGACAATTACTAAATATAAATATATAGGATATTTATGAAGATAATAAAGTTAATTATTATTAGTAATTATATTTGCTTGCTAGAGAATAAATATAATTGGTGGGTCAATAATAATTGGACCACAACTAATATAATTAATCCTATAAGGTCTTACAAAAGAATCAATTGAACGGTAAATGACTCGGGCCCATTAGGAGTATGGGCTTGCGATCCAATTAGGTTAACAAAAGAATCGGTTTCTTTTTGACCTAGGTTACTAGTATTATATGAGGATATAATGCTAGTAGTTGAGAAGTGGGGATAATGGGACGATGGATGTGAGTATTATAAATATGTTTATTTAAACTCTCACCATACATAATTCTCATATACAGTTATTGAAAAACCAGAAAAAGCAAGAGAAACAATCTCTTCCGTTCTAGCAAACGTTGGTGTTCAATTGATTCCGGTAGACCGAATAGAGGAGCAACGCTTGAGGCTCTCCATATTATCTTATCGCGTTATTTTCGTGGATTTCACGCTACAAAGGTAATATAGACTAATCCTTTTATATGATTCATATGTTTGATTATGTTTATGATCCTGAGATAGATGTTAGGGAAGTGTTTCCTGAAATTCCGCTTTAAGCATCCATCGTATTACGACAGTGGTATCAGTTAAGCCTAATTCATAATATTCATATGATTTTTTTTTTCTCTGGAACAATTCACAATCGTTTTTTTTTTGCATAAAAAAAAAAAATCAGTTTTTTTTTATGTTAACTGTATGGAAGTTATTCATAATATTCAATTTCAATTGGATTGAAATATAAATAAAAAAAAACTTGTTTTTCCTGATTTTTGAAGCTATTCATCCCAAATATTGTATATCCATTCGAATTTGTTCGAATTAATCAAAAAAAAAAAAAAAAAAAAAAAAAAAAAATCAGTTTTTTTTTTGGATGAAAATTCGAAATTTTGTGTTAATTGTCTTGGGGCTTTGATTATTCACGAAATCCAAACAATGAAATGAAACACAAAATTTGTTCATTGTTAATTGTGTTTTTCGTTATGCTATTCAAGTGTTTTGGATCGAAAATGCTTATACCCTAATTTTTCCCCAATTCAATTTTAATTGTTAAAACACAAATTGGTTCAATTGGCTTGAAATTTAAATGCGAAAAACTTGTTTTGCCTGAAATTTGAAGCAATTCATGCACAAAGGTTGTTTATTAATTCGAATTTGTTCGAATTCATAAAAAAAAAAAAAAAAAAAAGAGAGGAAACAAATACCGAAAAAAACGGGCTGTTTATGGTGGCCGGAGGGAGGCGGGCTGCTGGCGGCTGCCGGGTTCCTTGGCGGCTGCTGGGTTCTTTGGCGGCTGCTGGGTTCCATTCTTCACGGCCACTGTTTCTTTCTTCCAGTACAAAATGATGAAGGTTGAAGGTGACCTTTTTTTCTTTTGAAATGATGAAGATGGTCCCAGAAAATGGGTTGGTCTTCATTCTTGTATGCTGCTTCCGTTTTTCTTTTGGAATTTTTTTGTTTTTTTATGTGCATATAACTGTTTATTGAGTCTTAATTGATTTAAATAGTTTTTTTTTTTTCCCTTCTATAGTCTCACTTAAATTAGTCAAGTTTGACTAAACATAAAGGGTATTTTACATGCTAATTGTTATAACCCTTTAGTTTGATATATTGCATTGTTATTGTCGTTTATAATATTTGATATTATTTTGACATGTTATGACTAGTATGGCCCAAAACAAAATTTATATATAAAATTAGGATAGTATATACGATCTGCGAATCGTTTGTTTTGAATGTAATTATATACGATCTGCGAATCGTTTGTTTTGAATGTAATTAAATACGATCTGCGTATCGTAATATTTTTATTCAAAGTATGTAATCACAAATGAAAGGAGTTTCAAGGAAGGTGATCAATGGAAATTCATGGAAGCTTCTTGAAGATTAGTTTTTTTAGGGGCCATACTAGATCATCTTTTATTCATGCTTTTATTTGCTTTGAGCGTTTATTTTGGTCTTTGCATGCATAAGTTAATGTATTGGTTAAATATGCTATGTGTTCACGTAATATTAACCATGCTAATTAACTTGAATCCCCATAAATAATATTGAGTTTTATTGTTTTTCCAAACAACACCTATAAGCCTTTGATAATGAATAATACATTTTGCCAAAGCGAGGTATTGCTCATAAATCTTGGGATATAGGGTAAATTTTTTTTTGAAAATTTACAGGTTCATGTTTGGTTTCACTCAACAAAATCATCAAAAACAAAGTTTTGGGTTTTGAAACTAAGAGATAGGATTGAACAAGAATTATCAATCTATCTACTAATAATTAGTTATAATTAGTAAAACGTTTACTTACCTTAACTACTATAGTTAAAGGCAGGGCCAAAGTCCGTTTAACTGTAGTGGGAGAGGATCTTAGTTGTTATTTATTCAAAAGGGGATTTTAAAATTTTGAATAAATTATTAAATTGTTTAATTACTGCTTATTGATAGACTATTAATTTTACTTTATTACATTGTTGTAGAAATCATGTCTGGTTCAACTAACAACAACACTCCTGCTTTTAACTTGCGCTGTGTCTTGGAAAAAGACAAATTGAATGCAAACAACTTCCTTGAATGGGAAATGGCTGTGAGAATTGTTCTCAGAGCTGAAGGAAGGGAAAGTGTTCTTGACACTCCACTCCCTGAACCCCTGCCAGAAACTGCAACAGTTGCAGAGAAAAGAGCTAGGCAAAATCTCGAGGCCAATTCTGTGCAAGTAACATGTCTGATGCTTGCTTGCATGGAACATGATTTTCAAAAACGTTTTAACAATCTTGATGCCTACACAATAATCCAGCAACTTAGAACAATGTTCGAAAAGAATGCTCGATTAGAGAGATTTGAAGCTAATTGTAAACTTTTGGAATGCAAACTGGGCAAGGGAAAACCCGTCGGACCCCATGTGTTCGCCTTAATAGGGCATTTTCAAGTCATGGAAAAGTTGGGTTTTCCTTATCCCAAAGAGCTGGCCACTGATATTGTGATCAGATCCTTGCCAGAAACTTTTGATGCTTTCAGATTAAATTTTTACATGCAAGGAGGGGAAGCAACCTTGCCAGAATTGCATGGTATGCTTATTCAGGCTGAAAGGAGCTTACCTTCTGAACCCGCACTGAAAGATGTGCTTATGGTCAGAAAGAATAAAAAGTTCAAGAAGAAAGGGGTTCCTAAATGGAATGGCAATGGTAAGGTAGTTACCACTAATGCCTCTCCCAGACCAAAGGCTACTCCAAAGGCTAAAGTAGCAGCACTACATGAGTGCTACCACTGCCACAAGATTGGCCATTGGAAGAGGAACTGCCCCGTCTATCTAGAAGAAAAGAAGTCTGGTGCTTCATCTTCAGGTATATATGTTATTGAAATTAATTTAGCGACTTCGGCTTCTTGGGTATTTGATACTGCTTGTGGGTCTCACATTACTAGTAATGTGCAGGGTCTAAAAAGAAGTAGAAGCTTGAGCAAAGGTGAGGTGGATCTCCGAGTCGGAAATGGAGCAAGAGTTGCTGCTTTAGCTGTTGGAGTTTATATTTTAACATTACCCTCTGGTTTAATTTTAGAACTAAATAATTGTTATTATGTTCCTGCCATCACCAAGAACATTATTTCAATTCCGGTTTTGGACACGGAAGGTTTTTCATTTACTATTAAGAATAATTGTTGTTCTGCATATTTAAATGATATGTTCTATGTTTCAGCTAAATTATTAAATGGGTTGTATGTGCTAGACTTAGAAACTCACATCTATAACATAGACAGCAAGAAACGTAAAACAAATGATTCAAACCCCACTTACCTATGGCATTGTCGATTAGGCCACATAAGTTCAAAACGAATAGAGAAACTTCATAAAGATGGAATTCTAAAATCATTTGATTTTGAATCATTTGGTATTTGCGAGTTTTGTTTGATGGGAAAAATGACAAAGTCACCTTTCACAGGTACAAGTGAAAGGGCCAATGACCTCTTAGCTCTCATACATACTGATGTATGTGGACCTATGAGTACCGTGGCTCGGGGTGGTTACAGCTACTTTATAACCTTTACTGATGATGTAAGCAGATATGGATATGTTTACCTCATGAGACATAAGTCGGAGTCCTTTGAAAAGTTCAAGGAATTTCAAAATGAAGTAGAAAACCAACTTGGGAAGAAAATAAAAGCATTACGATCCGATCGTGGTGGTGAATACTTGTCTCACGAGTTTGATGATCATTTGAAAAATCGAGGCATACTCTCACAATTGACTCCACCAGGAACACCACAATTAAATGGCGTCTCTGAGAGGAGGAATCGAACTCTATTAGATATGGTTCGATCAGTGATGAGTCTTGCTGATCTTCCTATTTCATTTTGGGGATTTGCATTGGATACAGCTGCATTCACACTTAATAGAGCACCTACCAAAGCAGTGGAAAAGACACCATATGAGATGTGGACGGGAAAAGTTCCGAAGTTGTCTTTTCTAAGGATTTGGGGTTGCGAAGCTTATGTTAAGCGTTTAATATCTGATAAGCTAGCACCCAAATCTGACAAATGTCTTTTTGTGGGTTACCCAAAAAAGACAAAGGGATACTACTTCTACAACCAAAGCGAAAACAAAGTGTTTGTTGCTCGCAATGGTGTTTTTCTAGAACAGGAATTTATTTCTAGAAAAACAAGTGGGAGTAATGTATATCTCGAAGAAGTTCGAGATGAGCAACAAATGGATAAGGTTAACACCTCATTAGAGGCGCCCCAGCATGAAAATGCCCAGGAGGAAATACATTCAACGCACTTACCTCCTACCGCCCCAAGTGGAGAAAATCCACTCGAAGTCACTCTACCTAATGAGGCAGAAACTTCTCTTGTTGTTCCCCTACGTAAGTCTAGTAGGACAATAATTCCGTCAAGAAGATATATTGATTTCCTTTTGACTGAAAACTTTGAAATAACCATGTTAGAATCAGAAGAGCCTACTAGTTACAAAGATGCTTTGGAGAGTCCTGACTCCGAAAAATGGCTTGAAGCCATGAAATCTGAAATGGATTCCATGTCTGAAAACCAAGTTTGGGACTTGGTTGATTTGCCTGATGGGGTAAAACCCATTGGATGCAAATGGATTTTCAAACTGAAAACAGACAAGGATGGAAACATTAGTGTTTTCAAAGCAAGGTTGGTAGCAAAAGGTTTCAAACAAATTCATGGTATAGACTATGATGAAACTTTTTCTCCAGTAGCCATGCTAAAATCCATTAGGATAATCCTTGCAATAGCTGCCTTTCATGACTTTGAAATATGGCAAATGGACGTCAAAACTGCCTTTTTGAATGGGTTCTTAAAGGAGGATGTGTACATGACACAACCACAAGGTTTTGAAGATCCGAAAAATCCAAGGAAAGTATGCAAGCTTAAGAGATCCATTTATGGATTGAAGCAAGCATCAAGGAGTTGGAACCTCAGATTTGATGAGGCAGTCAAAGAGTTTGGTTTTCTTAGAAATGAAGAGGAATCTTGTGTATACAAGAAGTTAAGTGGGAATAATATCACCTTTCTGGTCTTGTATGTAGATGACATACTCCTCATTGGGAATGACAAAAATATGCTTGAGTCGGTCAAGCAATGGCTTAAAAGTCATTTCTCTATGAAAGACCTGGGAGAGGCTGAGTACATACTGGGAATAAAGATCTATAGGGATAGATCGAGGAGACTTATTGGACTAAATCAAGAGATTTACATAGATAAGATTCTCACAAAGTTCAAAATGGAAAGCTCCAAAAGAGGGTTTATTCCTATGCAACATGGCATTAAACTTTGCAAGACTATGTGCCCATCGAGTTCAGAAGAGTTCAAGCGTATGAATAATGTTCCTTATGCTTCTGCAATAGGATCAATCATGTATGCTATGATATGTACTCGACCAGATGTTGCATTTGCTTTGAGTATGTGCAGCAGATACCAGTCCAATCCAGGAGATGCACACTGGATAGCAGCGAAAAATATCCTCAAGTACTTAAGAAGGACAAAGGATAAATTTCTGGTATATGGCGGAGCTAATGAGTTGTTTGTCACTGGATACACTGATGCAAGCTTCCAAACTGACAAAGATGACTTTCGATCCCAATCTGGTTTCATATTTTGTCTGAATGGAGGAGCTGTGAGCTGGAAGAGCTCCAAGCAGAGTTCAGTTGCAGATTCTACAACAGAGGCTGAGTACATAGCAGCAGCTGAAGCAGCAAAAGAGGCTGTTTGGAT
Source organism: Amaranthus tricolor (assembly GCF_026212465.1). Taxonomy (NCBI): domain Eukaryota; kingdom Viridiplantae; phylum Streptophyta; class Magnoliopsida; order Caryophyllales; family Amaranthaceae; genus Amaranthus; species Amaranthus tricolor. The sequence goes on from NC_080047.1 coordinate 37,133,454, forward strand.
TAAAAAGTTCGTTAGTGAACTGGGTGTAGTTCCTAGCATTGAGAATGGCATCAAGTTGTATTGTGACAATGAAGGTGCTATTGCTCAATCCAAGGAACCTAGATCTCACCAAAAATCTAAACATGTTGAAAGAAAATTCCATCTTATTCGAGATATTGTTGGAAGACAGGATGTAATAATAAGTAGAGTTGATACCACGGATAACATAGCAGATCCGTTGACTAAACCACTCCCTCAGCCGAAGCATGAGAGTCATACTAGGTCTATGGGGCTTAAGCATATAGGAGAATGTCTTTAGGTTGTTTACTTCATGTTTACAATTATAAAGAATTTTGTTTACCATATGTTTAGAATGTTTATCGATAATATAAATGTTTTGTTTCTTATTTAATTGCTTGGTTTAGTATTAAATAAAATGTTCATATAATTTGTGTTTTCAATAGGACTATTGGAAACGTTTCGATAATGGAACCCTATAAGTAAACTGAAATCACAATTTATATAATGTCCCTAATCTAAATCACTAAATTGGACATAAGTGGTTTATTAAAGATTAGCATGTAATTAATTGATAGCTCGGTTCCATGGGCTATGGAAACATAGAGATGTTTAATCGATTACATGGATGCATACCTGATGCATTGAGACTTGACCTAATCTGATTCGAAAGGGCAGAATCGAATCCTTATATTTAGTGGATTCCTTAGACATGAGTATGTCTTAATCACTACGAAATAATTAGTTTAACCTTGACGCTGTTAAACGTCGTGCTGTAAAAGGAGGCTATAAAGGCAGTGATCAGGTGGGCTAAGAATTGAGTGGGAGTTATGGTCATACAAGAATGAATAAGTCCTCCTATGTGATAGGATTGGTGTGTAGGCCTCTTGATGAGCGAGAATTGAAAATTGCATGGCCATGCGGAATAAGATTAAATGGTTAATCCTTAGTTGAACAATTCGAACTCAGAGATCAAGAAACATAATTTGAGAAATAACACTGTGTTGTCAAATTTCACATTAAGTGGCTTAAGGAATTTATAATTGTGCAATTGTCTTCGGACAAGTGGGAGATTGAAGGAATATGTCCGTAGACATTTCCGACAATTACTAAATATAAATATATAGGATATTTATGAAGATAATAAAGTTAATTATTATTAGTAATTATATTTGCTTGCTAGAGAATAAATATAATTGGTGGGTCAATAATAATTGGACCACAACTAATATAATTAATCCTATAAGGTCTTACAAAAGAATCAATTGAACGGTAAATGACTCGGGCCCATTAGGAGTATGGGCTTGCGATCCAATTAGGTTAACAAAAGAATCGGTTTCTTTTTGACCTAGGTTACTAGTATTATATGAGGATATAATGCTAGTAGTGGAGAAGTGGGGATAATGGGACGATGGATGTGAGTATTATAAATATGTTTATTTAAACTCTCACCATACATAATTCTCATATACAGTTATTGAAAAACCAGAAAAAGCAAGAGAAACAATCTCTTCCGTTCTAGCAAACGTTGGTGTTCAATTGATTCCGGTAGACCGAATAGAGGAGCAACGCTTGAGGCTCTCCATATTATCTTATCGCGTTATTTTCGTGGATTTCACGCTACAAAGGTAATATAGACTAATCCTTTTATATGATTCATATGTTTGATTATGTTTATGATCCTGAGATAGATGTTAGGGAAGTGTTTCCTGAAATTCCGCTTTAAGCATCCATCGTATTACGACACTAAAGTGGTGACGGTGTTGGCAGTGAAGGTTGACTAGGGTGGAGGGTGGGAGAGGGGTGGTGCACAGGTACGTTGGAGAAGGGGGAAGAGAGTTGAGATTTTTTTTAATGTAAATTTAATTTTTATTTTTTTATAGATTTTACCTGTTTTACAAGTTGGTAAAGTTGAATGTTGTGAGAAAATGTATGTGAAAGTTTGTATTGTTCATGGTTAATAAATAGTTCATATTATTGTAGGAAAAAAGCTAAAAGGTTGTATTATTCACGGTAATTTTTTCATATATTTATCATAAATGACATTTTCAATGGGATTATTAACATTTCTACAACTTAGATATTATAAATAATAATTTAATTATTATAAATTAATAAATAAGGATAATAATATATAATTTCTATGTAAACTAACGAGTCGATAGGCCTTTTCAAGGCCGTCCCGTATCCAACGTATCGAACACTATCGAAAAGATTAAAACAAATAAGCAATTTACAAAAAAATAATAAAAAATGAGTTTCGGGTAAACTTAATTGAAAAATAAGCGTCTCTATGTCCGAACTTAAGGTCAGATATGTTCGCAGTTACTAACAGCGAACAAAAAAATTGGTCAAAAAAAGTAAGAATTGTTTGTTCGCAGTTAATAACTGCGAACAAAAAGGAGACAATGTTATAATTTTAAAAGGGACAAAAAAAAAAGAAAATCATGTTGTTGGCACTTACTAACTGCGAACCAACTATTTTTTTGTCCCTTTTAACGTTATAATATTGCCTCCCTTTTATTCGCAGTTATTAACTGCGAACAAACAATTTTGACCAACTTTTGTTCACTGTTAATAACTGCGAACATACCCAACCTTAGGCCCGGACATGAAGACGCTTATTTTTAGAATTAAGTTTACCCGAAACTCTTTGTTCTTTTTTTTTTTTTTTTTTTAATTGATTATTTGTTTTAAATTTTTTACATAAATGCATATAGAAAACAGCCGCGTGTAATGTATAGAACCAGCTGGACGAGCTATATTGTTGCCAAATAGAACCTGAAAATGCAAGGTGTCAGCATCTACATCTATACTTGTTCACGCTTTACCACCATAAGCTACAACCCTTCATATTTATCATCAAATCATATTGTGTATGAAATTCATCTTAATTACTGATCCAACAACAATAATATTAGCTAGTGTTACAAAATGAGTCAACAACAGCCTGAAAGACGTCAAGAAGGCCAAAATGCTGAGCCAATAAAGTACGGAGACGTATTCCCAGTAGTTGGGGAGCTAGCTTCAAAAACAGTAGCACCAAGAGATGCGGCCATGATGCAGACAGCTGAGAATGCAGTGTTTGGGCAGACTCAAAAGGGTGGTCCAGCTGCCACCATGCAGTCAGCCGCTACTGCTAATGAGAGGGCTGGTTTTGTTGGCCATCTTGATGCTTCAGATGTGGCCAAACAACAGGGTGTTATTGTTGCTGAGACTGAAGTTCCCGGTGCTTGTATCATCACTGAGTCTGTTGGTGAACAGGTTTATTCGCCGTTTAATGCAAATTATTGTAATGATATTGTCAATAATCAATCCAACCAAAAGCTTAAGTTAAAGTTAATAGTTGAGGCTCCATGTTATATTTTATACTCTTTTAACACGTTTCCCCGCACAATAGCCCTTGTGTTGCAGCATAGATCCTGTTCTTTCCTTACACGAAAGGATAGTTGATATTTGAACTTGTAATTTATCTATTATGTTGGCTCTATGGAGTTGACTTAGTCAAAAGCTTAAGTTGGTTGAAATTTAGTATATATTTTACTCTTTTCACATCTCTTCACTTAAGAGCCTGTAGATGCAACACAACACTCATTTTCTTCATACCTTGTACAAAACAATTTAAATATGAGGAATAGTTTGAAATTTAAACCCGTGATTTTTTAATCACGTTAGCTCTTTATCATTTTAAAGAATAAATCTAATTAAAAGCTAAAGTGGACGGATGAGGTTTCAATATATCTTTTATAATCTGATTGGATATTACATAAATATTTTAAGTATTTAGTCTTATCTAAACTCATCTAAACATAATAATCCCTCTTATATATTACTGAAATGTCTTAATTCGATAATGCACTGTAAACAATAGCAATTATGTAAACAGCCAGTTTCCTAAGACAGGCCTAGTCTATTAAAGCTGAATGTTTGATGATGATCCCAAAAAAGAAATTCTCTCACAAGAATATGTGTTACCTAAATTATTGAATTTTATTAGGGTATGAAAAAGATACTGAACTCATATACTATGTGTGCTCTCTTTGAAGGTGGTAGGGCAAACTATACAACCAAAGCCGGTGGTGCAAGGTGAGCAAGAGAGTATAACACAAGGAGGAACCACTGGAATAGGTGGAAGTGGAGCAACAGGTAAGGTAACCATAGGCGAGGCGCTAGAAGCCGTGGCTGTTTTAGCAGGAGACAAAGCGGTGGAGCAAAGCGACGCAGCGGCAATCCAGGCAGCAGAAGTGAGGGCCACAGGTAATACTGGTATTGTCCCTGGTGGTGTTGCTTCTGCTGCTCAGTCCGCTGCTTCAATGAATGCTCAGACCACTCCTGATCAGGATAAAATCAAGCTGGGCGATGTCTTGACGGTATATTCGCTTCTATAATATTAAATTAGGCTGCAGTTGTTGTGAAAGTTAATGTGGACGAAATTTCAGTATAGGAGAAAATTAACCCAATTTGCTAAACTTTTAAATATGACCTACCATGGAACAAAATAAATCGATTGATTTAATAAAAAAAAATGAAAATAAATATTAAGACAAAATTATAAAAAATGAAAATAAATATATGACAAAATTATTAAAATGAGAGAGTATTTATCATATTAATTTTACATTTTTATTCTTATCAAGAGAAAAAGTATTTTAATTTTTTTTTTATCAAAATTCCTAGGGACACGTGACTCCTTGGGCTCCTAACATACACCCGCCAATGTCTATAAGCTAAGGAGATACATCCCCTAATCATATTGCAATGGGAAGAAAGATCTTATCGACTAATAAAGTGTGACGAGAGTCGTAATGTTTTTGGGATGGTATCTCAATTTTAGCTCACATATGTTTTTGAGATATATCATCCCCATTATCCCAATCGTATGTTTTTTAAACTTTTAAATACGACATACTATAAAATTAAAAAAAACAAAATAAATCAACTCACGTGATAAAAAATAAGACAAAATAAATAAATACGACAAAATTACTAAAATAAGGGAGTATTCAATTTTTACTTTTATCGATAAAAAAATCTACTTTTTTTCTTTTTAAAAGGCTTAGGCCCACTTGACCCGTGGGCTCCAACTTACACCCGCCACTGTCTATAAGCGAAGGAGATATATCATCCCCTAATCATTTGGCAACCCCGCAACCCCTGATCATATGGCAATGAGAAGAAAGGTTCTAATGACTTATAAAGTGTGCATTCGGCAAATGGTTTTGGAATGGTATTTCAACTTTGCTCAGGCACTTTGTGTTTTTTCGGTAATATGCTTGGCTTTGGATTTATTGTAAATGTTAGCATATAAACAGAGAAATACGAGGTGCACACATTTTAAAGGTATCATCCCAAAATCATATTAGGAAGAAGGATTTCAGCGATTTATAAAGCGTGCACTCGCCATATCCATTGTATGCATCTTGTTTTTCCTCGATAGCATACTTATATTGATTATAAGTCTAGCTAAACTTAATATATAAGAACCAAAATGTCTTAATTATAGATTGAGGCATAGAAATTAGTAGGACTGATTCTTTTTTTTGGATGATAATGATGTATCAGAATGCAACAATAAAATTACCAGCGGACAAGGAAGCAACAAGGCAAGACGCTGAAGGAGTGGTGAGTGCAGAGCTGAGGAACAACCCGAATGTAGCCACGCGGCCTGGTGGTGTGGCAGCCTCGGTGGTTGCTGCTGCCAGGCTTAATGAGGGAAAGCAATGCTGAGCCTACTGGAAATGGAAGGGATAATAGTCTTTTTCTCATGTTTTGTGCATTAGTTTTTCCTTGCAATGTCAAGACTTATGAAATAGTTTGGTAAAAAAAAACACATCTTGAATCTTGATGGTTGGCATGAAAATTATAAATTTCATTGATTTTATATAATTTCATATATGAATTTCATTCATTTTATATAATTTGACTTATGAGGAATAATAAGTAAATATTCCCACCATTTCTTAAAGAATAAGATTTAATTTGTCATTGTGGGTGTTCTATCTATCGTTTTTATAAAGAATTTTATTTATAAAGTAGGTGTTTGAGGGAGGTTAATGTGTGCTAGGCCATTGTAGCCTTCAGAAACGAGGAAAGAAGTAAAAGGAAGTAGAAAGAAGGTTGTTATAATGTCAACTTCAGTGCATAAAAATTTAACTCTAGTATTCTAAAATAATAACTATAACATTCAAAAATATATAGCAGACTATTCCATTCATTGTCTTCTTCTCAACCTCTCCTCTCCACCCCCCCAAAAAATAAGGAAGGATCATGTCCTACAGCTAAAATATTGAAGCGTGAGATACCAAATTATCCTGATGATACAAAGGAGATTGACGACATCCTTGTTGTTGAAACAAGTACACCTTCTACATATGACCAGCACAAGGGTAATACTGGGAATAGTATAGAGGAACAGCGTGCTGAACTTAAATCAACCCAAGTTAAGGAAGCTGATAAACAAGGAACGAAGGTACAGCTACTCAATAATATGAACGTACATGGCCCAGCAAGGAGAAAAGCGTACACAGTTCTGTATATAAAAGAGGAGGGATAAGGAACAGCTGAAGAAGGAACAGCTAGGTGTTCCCAAAACCTGACAGAAGAACTAGCGCATTCTATTTTAAGCGTTCTGTTAGAGCCGTTAGAACTTAGGCGCCTTTTTCTTGATTTTTAGCCGTTAAGAGGAGAAAGCCAAATCTATAAATAAGGCTCCCCTCCAGTTTGTAAAAAACATTCAATAATTCAGATTTGATAATTCATATTCAGTTGTAATCATTCAGAAGACAAGTGTTGTTTCTGTTTGTTCTTCATTTTCTGTTGGAGAGTTTGAGTGTGTTCAAGCCTTCACGGATTCATACTTCTCCAAGGTCACGTTGATCTTTGTGAGAATTGTGAGGATTAAGGCCTTGTATTCCTTAGAGGAATCGGTGTCTTCTTCCAGGATAAGTAGTCCTTCAAGATTACTTAGGATTCGCCTTAAAACAACCCCTTGATCGAGAAAACCTTTATTCTTTGATTGTCTGAGTGATGTGCGAATAATCAAAGAAATCATAAACAAACCTTCCGCTGTAAACTTGTTCCAACTTGGTATCAGAGCCATGTTCTGAGGAGGGACACAAGGAGATACGAGGTAATAGGTAACTTTGCGTTTTCTGAGAAGAAGATTAATCAGAAAATCAGGTATCGTTTGTATTTTGTTTCAATTGGAAATCACAGGTATTAATTCAATTCTTCCTTGTTATTAATTTCTGTGATTGAGATTTGTAGAGTTCAATTGAATCATCTTACACCATTAATTGTGGAAAAAGATTCCTGAAATCTGATTCTATTGTCATTGCATGCGTATCAATTTGGTGTTTGATAATCGAAATTTTTGAGTTTTCGCAAAATTGATTCATATAAGTCAGTTCTTGATTGTTTTAACTGTGTTCTTTGATAAGGAGTTAATCGCGTTCACTTACAAATTTGGAAACTTTGCGTTGTCTTTTAAAATTGTTGGTTTAAATAATCTGATTCTTGAAAATTGTTCTGTGAAATTAGGGTTTATACATCAGTGCATTCGTTGTTGTTTTTGGAAATTGGTTGTTGGGAAAGTTTCTTGCAAGATTGTGGCTGGTGATTATTTGAATTGTGCATTTGTTTTGGTTTCTGGAAAATTTGTTGTGAAGATCTTCTTGCAGGTTCTGGTTGTTAGTTGTCTTACCATTGTTTTGTTTGTGAGTGTCTTGGAAAATATGGACATGAATGAGAAATTAGAAACCCTTACCAATTTAGTCCAGCAACTAGCCTTGACTGTAGCCAATAATATGGGGAATCAAGGGGAAAGACCACAACAGCTTCTGCAAAATAGGAACAGTGAGGACAAAACCTTGAAGATTGACTTACCTAGTTTTGATGGACAATCTCCAGACCCAGAGGTGTATCTAGATTGGGAAGCCAATATGGAAAGATATTTTGACTTCAAGGAAACCCCACCTGAACAGCAATTTAAGCTAGCTAAGATCAAACTGACCAAGCTTGCTGCAATATGGCTAGAAAGAGTGCAAAAGCAAAGAAGGAGGGAGGATAGAGAAAGAATCAATACATGGGAAAAATTAAGAAAGCACTTGAGAAGGAAGTATGTCCCACGCAATTATAGACAGCAATTGTATATGAAATGGGGAACATTGAGACAAGATAATAGAACTGTGTCAGATTATATTCAAGAATGGGAACGACTGTCTGTTGTTTGTGACACCAATGAAACTGAGGAGATGAAGGTTGGGAAATTCATAGGAGGACTAAGGGAAGATCTGAGGAAAAAGTTGGAGTTGATTCCAAACCTTACCTTTAGCTTGGCTTGTAGTAATGCTCTCACCTTAGAAAAATATTCTAAGAAGAAATCAAGCATGGGCAGCACCTACAATAGACCAGTGAGGAATTATAACCCAAAGAATATTACTACACCAACACCCACTGTGACTCAGACCAATGCACCAGATAGGATCCCACCAATGACCAATACCACTAAGGATAAAAATCCCAAGGACTTGAAGGAGGTAGTTTGTTTTAAATGCCATGGACATGGTCACATTAAGAGTGAGTGCCCCAATGCTAGAGCCTTCACTGTGCAAGAATGGGCAGAGATTAAAGAAGTAGGGAGACCTAGGGCCATGATGGTTAGCAGAAATGGTAGGGAGGAGTTAGTTTGGCCTTCAACATCTGAGAAAGACCCTGATGGTACATACTGTGTAAATGATGAAGGAGTCTTAGAGACTTTTGAGGGAATTGAGGACAGTGAGGAAGAAGGGGACAGAGAGGAAGTGTATCCTGAACCTGATATGCAAAATTTGTTGATTAGAAGAAACTTTCATGCTACCCCAAAGACTAAACCAAATGATCAAAGAGAAAACATCTTTCAAACCAAATGCAAAATTAAGAACAAGGTGTGTGATCTGATCATAGATGGGGGGAGTGAAACTAACTGTGTCAGCAAGGATTTAGTTCAGACCTTAGACTTAGAAACTAAGCCACACCCACATCCCTATAAACTAAAATGGTTGGATAGCAAAGCAAGTGGTTTTGTTAAGAAGAGGTGTTTGATTCAGTTTGCTATAGGATCATTTGAGGACAAGGTGCTTTATGATGTGTTAGACATGACTGCCTGTCATGTGCTCTTAGGTAGACCATGGCAGCATGACCGAAGGACTTTACATGATGGCTATACTAATGTTTATACCTTGAGACATGAGGGGAAAATTAAGGACCTTATGCCCTTGCCACCCCACAGGACTTTACCTCCACAGCAACCAATAGGCAGTGGCTTCGACTTACCTTCACAGAAGACAGTAGGCACTTCACTTCCACAGAGACCTGTAGGTAATGTGTCTTTGATAAATAGAAAGGTGAGTATTAAGGAGGTCAGGAGAGAAGGACTAGCCTTTCTTTTGTTCAGTAAGGAAGTAACACAAGAGAGTAGTCAACAAGACCCCAGGATCACTAACTTGTTGGATCAATTTGCTGATGTTTTTCCTATAGAATTACCAGTAGGGTTACCTCCATTAAGGGGTATTGAGCATCAAATAGATCTTATGCCAGGAGCAGCTCTACCCAATAAGCCTGCATATAGAACTAGCCCTAAGGAGGCCAAGGAGTTGCAAAGACAAATACAGGAGCTTATGCACAGAGGGTATGTTAGAGAAAGCATGAGTCCATGTGCTGTTCCCACCTTACTTGTTCCTAAAAAGGATGGAACATGGCGAATGTGTGTTGATAGCAGGAGCATGAACAACATTACTGTTAAATATAGGTTTCCCATACCCCGAATAGATGATATGTTGGATGAATTGTCAGGATCTCAATGGTTTAGTAAGATAGACTTGAGAAGTGGGTATCATCAAATCAGGATGAGAGAAGGCGACGAATGGAAGACCGCATTTAAAACCAAATATGGCTTGTATGAGTGGATGGTTATGCCATTTGGGCTAACTGGAGCCCCAAGTACCTTCATGAGATTAATGAATGAGGTCCTAAGACCATTTTTAGGAAGGTTTATAGTGGTGTATCTTGATGACATACTAGTGTACAGTAGGAGTGTAGAGGAACACCTTGACCATTTGGAACAGTTGTTCAAGACCCTTAGGGAACAGAGACTATTTGGGAAACTAGAGAATTGTTCCTTCTTATTAACTGAGGTTTATTTCTTGGGATTTATAGTAGGGAGACAGGGAGTGCAGGTAGACCCTACAAAGATAGAAGCCATTAAGACTTGGCCAGTACCCACTAGTATCACTCAGGTAAGGTCTTTTCATGGCCTAGCCTCTTTCTACAGGAGGTTCATTAAGGATTTTAGCACCATTATGACACTAATCACAGACTGCACTAAGGGGAACACTTTCAAATGGACCACAGAAGCACAATTAGCTTTTGAGAATATTAAGGAAGCCATGTGTAACCCTCCTATTTTGAGACTACCTGATTTCAGTAAACCATTTGAGGTAGAATGCGATGCCAGCAACACAGGAATAGGAGCTGTCTTAATCCAAGAAGGTAGACCTGTAGCATACTTTAGTGAAAAGCTAAATAAAAGTAGGATAAATTACTCAGCCTATGATAAAAATAACATTCCATAAAGGAGAATACAAACCCTTACCAATTGCACAAAGACTATGGGAACATGTAAGTATGGACTTTATAGTTGCCCTACCTAGAACACAGAGGGGCAAAGATGCAGTCATGGTTGTGGTAGATAGGTTCTCCAAAATGAGCCATTTCATAGCATGTAATAAGGTGAATGATGCTAACCAAATAGCCAAGCTTTACTTTACAGAAATTGTACGACTGCATGGGGTCCCTAGAACTATAGTATCAGACAGGGATAGCAAATTTTTAAGCTCTTTCTGGAGCACCCTGTGGAGACTGCTCAACACCAAGCTTTTGTACAGCACCTCTCATCACCCACAAACTGATGGGCAAACTGAGGTGACCAACAAAACATTAGGGTCAATCCTTAGGACTTTGGTAAAGAAAAATCTAAGAGATTGGGACCTTAAGCTGTGTCATGCAGAGTTCGCCTATAATATGAGTCCAAGCTGGGAAACTAAGATATCACCTTTCGAATGTGTATATGGAATGAATCCTATAATACCTATTTCACTAATTGATCTTCCTTCACATTGCAGACCACATGGGGATGCTAAGCAGCATGCTGAGGACATGATAACCATCCATAGGCAAACCAAGAAAAACATTGAGCAAGCTACTGCTAAGTACCAGCAAAAAGTTAATACAAGCACTTCAGCTTCACAAAAGTTCCAGATTGGAGACTGGGTATGGATTCACCTGAGGAAGGAACGATTTCCAAGGCAGAGGAAAAACAAATTAATGCCAAGAGCTGATGGACCATTCCAAATTACTGACAAATATGGGGATAATGCGTTTAAAGTAGACCTGCCTGTTCGATATGGAGTCTCCCCCATATTCAACATAGGGGATTTACAGCCATACTATGATAACTCTGTATTGGGGACAATTCGAGCTGAAGAAGGAGGGAATGAAACAAGTACACCTTCTACATATGACTAGCACAAGGGTAATACTGGGAACAGTATAGAGGAACAGCGCGCTGAACTTAAATCAACCCAAGTTAAGGAAGCTGATAAACAAGGAACGGAGGTACAGCTACTCAATAATATGAACGTACATGGCCCAGCAAGGAGAAAAGCGTACACAGTTCTGTATATAAAAGAGGAGGGATAAGGAACAGCTGGAGAAGGAACAGCTAGGTGTTCCCAAAACCTGACAGAAGAACTAGCGCATTCTATTTTAAGCGTTCTGTTAGAGCCGTTAGAACTTAGGCGCCTTTTTCTTGATTTTTAGCCGTTAAGAGGAGAAAGCCAAATTTATAAATAAGGCTCCCCTCCAGTTTGTAAAAAACATTCAATAATTCAGATTTGATAATTCATATTCAGTTGTAATCATTCAGAAGACAAGTGTTGTTTCTGTTTGTTCTTCATTTTCTGTTGGAGAGTTTGAGTGTGTTCAAGCCTTCACGGATTCATACTTCTCCAAGGTCACGTTGATCTTTGTGAGAATTGTGAGGATTAAGGCCTTATATTCCTTAGGGGAATCGGTGTCTTCTTCCAGGATAAGTAGTCCTTCAAGATTACTTAGGATTCGCCTTAAATAACCCCTTGATCGAGAAAACCTTTATTCTTTGATTGTCTGAGTGATGTGCGAATAATCAAAGAAATCATAAACAAACCTTCCGCTGTAAACTTGTTCCAGTTGTCCAGTAAGGGTGAGATGAATTACCTCGATCGAAATTGTGGTGAGCGAGTGAAAGTTGAGGAGAAGACATTTAGTGGTAAATAGATTCTGGTTTGTTGTTTTCGCGTGCCTATCTGCCGTGAAGATTTTGATTCACTCTATCTCCAGGCCCTAACAACTACATGTTCTGATTTGTATTTATGAGAGACGCTCTTGAGATGGTAGTAGTTGCAAAGATGAATAATTTGGCCAATCATGAGGAGGTTTTCAACCACTTCTTGTCGGGCTTCCCCTCTTCGTGTCTTGCACACTAACTTAAATGTCGACTCTAGTATTCTAAATAAAAACTATAACATTTTAAAAAATATAACACACTAACTTAAACCAGTTAAATTACCAATTTCTGTCCATAAAAATGTCAACTTGAATATTCTAAAATGTCAACTATAATAGTTCAAAAAATTAATAATTACCCACTTAAACTAGTTAAACTATCAATTTTAGAAAGCTAAAAGTACCTATTTGACATATTGTGAATCCCTACTAAAAGTTTCCTAAATGTCTATTTAAGGTATCCTAAAATCCTATCGAGTAATCGTGCAATAAAACTACAACTTTTCTATTTTAAAAAATATAATGAGTCGGCCATTTCTATAATGTATTTTCCATATGCAACAAATTTCTTATGAGACCACCATTGAAGAAATGAAATAAATAAGATAAATTATTAAAAAAAAGTACGAAATACGACGAAAAATCAACTTATTTCTAAAAATAAGCGTCTAATTTTCAAACCTGAGGTTTGGTTCTGTTCGCAGTTAATAACTGCTTAATTTTTTAAAAAGGCAAAGAAGTTGTTCCCAGTTAGTAACTGGGAATAGGGTTGTTGACTTTTTTGACCTTGTTCGCAGTTATTAACTGCAAACACCATCGAGCATAATAGGCTTGTTAGTGACTGCGAACAGGGTCAAAAAAAGTCAACAGTCCTGTTCGCAGTTACTAACTACGAACAGCTTCTTTACTTTTTAAAAAAATTAAGCACCTGTTCGCAGATACTAACTGCAAACAGAACTAAACCTCAAGTTTGAAAATTAGACGCTTACTTTTAGAAATAAGTTGATTTTCGTCTTATTCCGTGCTTTTTTTTAATAATTTATCTTATCTATTTCAATAATTCACCACCATTTCTATGCAATCAAAAAAAAGCCCAACTCACTTCTTTCCATTTGAAAAGTCAAACACAAAAACTTGTATGAAGTCGTTTCACGCGTGCGACCAAAAAAAAATTTATACTTGCCGAATTCAAGCCTTAAAACATCTATTTCAAGAATAAGAAAGCCAAATCTAACATTAGGAACCCCTAGTCCAAGTCTTCCATCTTCCTTCTCCAGAGGCTTAATTTAGTTTTTTAGTTATGGACTTAGAATGTCTATTCCAATGGTTTAAAGTTTGTCAAATTCAAGACTTAAAATGTCTATTTTAAGGTCTAAAATGTCCATTTTAAGGTTTAAAATGAGAGAATTTGAATAAAATAAGATAAATTAACAACTTAATTCCAAAAATAAGCTTCGTAAAAACTTATTTCCCAAAATAAGCGTCCGTACATCCAAGCCTAGCTTCGGGTAATTCGCTGTTACTAACAGCGAAACAGGAAAAGAAAAAAAAATAAAATAAAACGCCATAGTCGCTGTTAGTAACAGCGACTATGGGTGTTTAAATTTTTTTTTTTTCCTTCTTCCTCATTGCAGTATACGACATTTTCAAGCAACAAAACACAACGCACGACATTTCCTTCCTTATTCCTCCATCAAAATCACGTTTGATAATACGAATAAAATATATACATGTACACATATATTACAAATGATACACAAAAGTCAATATGTTACAAATACTAAATATGTACAAGTGTTCAATATATACAAAATGTTACTAATCTTCAAAATATACAAACACTATTGTAATGCTAATCCTCCTCCTCCCATAGCACACTGCTCCGATGATTCGCCTGCATCGTAAGGACACTAGGGTCGTGAGGGCCTGGAGCTGGTAGATCCATCTCCCCTGCAATTCAACAACAAGTAAGCGTTTCGTATTCGAAAAATAATTGATAATCTTTACGTTTACATAATCAAATACATGTACTATTTACCTTGCCGTGCAAGTTCTAGTGTTGTGACCGTCACTACCACACCGTCGACAAGCGTTGCGTCTCCGCGATCCTTCGTCCATTTCGTTCGTGATCCTCCGGGACTTAGGTCTTCCTAATCCACGATTGTGATCTGGATCGTGTAGCACCTCAATACCGGTGTATTGAGGCCATGACCTCTTATCAATCAACGGCAAGAATATGGATGCACATAGCTCTGGGTCGTGTAGCAAGAGTCCACGAAACGCTCGTAGGATAAGAGTCGTTTAATACATACGGCAAGTACATGAGAACAAGGTAAGTGATATATGGAGGTTTTGTTACAAGTGCATTTCATCTCTCTCATATCCACACTTTGTATTTTACCTCCCTTGGCGGATTCTCTATTACCACGTCCAGTCTTAACTTGGAAAAGCCCTCGTCTGTAATCAAATGCGACGATCTCATGGTAGTTTGCCTTCTCGGTGTTACGGGTGATAATTCTAGTGGCGTGTGAAGTGTACTTATTTCCCCCAATTAGCCATGCGTTTGCGTTCTCACGTCTTTTAACAAAATAATCATTAACACGATAGAAGGTGAACTCCACAAGAGTGGTTATAGGCAAGAAGCGCACACCCTTCATCACGTTATTGAATACTTCGGCCAAGTTGGTATTAGTAACACCATACCTATACCCTCCATCGTGACATAATGACCATTTACACATTTCACCAACATCATCAATCCAAAAAAGTGCATCCCGATTAACAACACCAATGGCCTTCAATCCCTCGACGACCTTATGTGGTTGTCTTTGCTCTGCTGTCCTTCCATACAAATTTCGAATTTTATCACTTAATTTGAAGGATTGAATGTGATTTTGATGGAGGAAAAAACAAACAAATGTCGTGAGTTGTGTGCTAAGGTAAGCCGTATACTGGAATGAGGAAGAAGGAAAAAAAATATATATAAACACCCAAAGTCGCTGTTAGTAACAGCGACTTAAGGAGTTGACTGGTCAACTCCTTCAGTCGCTGTTACTAACAGCGACTTTGGGGTTTTATTTTTTTTTTTTTCTTTTCCTCTTTCGCTGTTACTAACAGCGATTTACCCGAAGCTAGGCTTGGATGTACGGACGCTTATTTTGGGAAATAAGTTTTTACGAAGCTTATTTTCGGAATTAAGTTGTTTATTTGTCTTAGTTTTTTCAAATTTTCTTAAAATGACAACTTCAAATTATGGGTTGGACCTGTGAGTGGTCGCACGTATGCGGTTGTCTTATAGGAGATTTGTTGAAAGTCACATGCCTTAAACCAAATCTTAAAATGACCATTATTTTAAGTCTTAAAATGCCTATTTTAATACTTCAATTGCCAATTCCAATCATTAATATCAATAAAGGCTCAACTAGTATTTTTTTAAAAAAATTTATATATAATCTTATTTTCTCAATTCAAATTTGAGAGTTAAAAGGCAAATCCAAGATAACGTTGAAATTGGTCTTTTAAGTCTTGAATTGGCAATTTATTTAAAAAAAATTATAATACAAAATTTAAGAATTAAAATCAAATCCACTTAAATCTTGAAATTAGTCTTAAGTATTAGATTTGGCCATTTAAGTCTTGAATTTGATCATTTAAGTCTTAAAGTTACAAAATTATTAAAAAATATTGAAAAAAATTGGGCTGCAAACTATTTGGCTCATATATGGGTGATTGTACCCATGGTTATTAGAATCTCAAACCTTTTCTACCATTCTACAATCCAAAAATAGGCGACCGATTCAGATTGTAGTTATGATTTCGTACGATCCTACATAGCTCAAGAATTTAGATGATAAAATCATAATACAATTCTACAATCCTACTAGGGTAATTTGAATTGTAAATACAAATTTCACTTATGTAATTATATCCATACACCAACAAATTCAACTATTTCTTGATTCAAGGTTTAAAATTAGTTATTAAAAGTATTCTTTTTCAGAACTTATTACATGAAATCAAATAAGTTTTTATTCACACCTTAAAATTAAAAAAAATATATAATTGACATTCATTGATCCAAATTAGCATATTAATGCATATTTGTAGGATCACACAGTCTTACGATCAGATTCTATCGATTTCAATTATACTCCTCATCAATTCTACGTAGAATTCCGATAACAACCTTAATTGTACCCATGCAACCGATGCATGCAAATTTTTGTGATCTAAATGTCAAGTTAGGCTCAATCAAGAACAGTCAGGGTCAGGCCTTGCAATGAAAGAGAGAAACAGACTTAAACAGGTTAGGTCCATTCAACCCGCTTGACCTGTATTTATATAGCTCAATATCTCAAAATATTAAGGTTGCGTCAATTATCTACTACAATATCAATGTTACTGTCTTACCCATAAACATTTGAAATCTTAAACAGCATATGCAGCTTTCTTTAACCAGTCTTTCTCTTGCTCAATGATCTTCGGCTTAATCTAGCACTAGATACAAGCTTAGCTATTAGTTCTTCTATCGTTATAACAATAATGTCAGAAACTTTAACTTACAAAGATTCGAATCTGAAAAGAACTTTTTCTTTTCATGGTATCTTCAGCCACCTAAGAAACCAATGTTACATGCTCTATAATTAGCAGATTACAATGGAAATTTTCTTTACGCAATCCACCTTATTCCTTTCAAGCATCGTGGAGCTGTGTCAGCCCTACAGATGATGATTCCTCGTGACGAAGGCGAGCTCTATGCCTACGGCGAGCTCGTCTTTGGCCGTGACTTTGCGATTTGGTAGATTTTCCAGATTTGTCAAGCTGGTCAGGATTCTCATTTGTTGATGAATCACCGAACAAAACGTCTAGGGGATCTCCATATCCAAACACATTAATGCCAGGATTTCTCTGCAAGAGATATCACAGTTAACAATGGAATGATCGAACCACCATTCATACTCATTAAAGAAACCAAAACCAGCAGCAGTTAGCATGTATAATCATGACATGTTATGTCGAAGCCACTTCCATGTAACCAGGGATGACAAGGACCTAACCCTACCCCATATGAAGGAAAATTTAAAGTCAAGCATAAGGTTATAGATTTCATATGGCAGCGTTATAAACATCAGCAAAAAATGCAAGGCCGACTTGCAGCAGGATGTATAAATATTACAATCTCTATCTTCTAATAAATTCCACTGGAAGCTATGAGAAGACAGACCGTAATTTGAAGCGTTCATGTAAACTATTCTATAATTAAGGAAAAAAACAGCAAACACAGAAAAACGTTACAATGATTAGTATATGCATGCATTGTACTTAGACTCTGGATAAAGATATTACAATCCTACAATTTTATGACCCAAAAACATGCAACCGATTGGATGGATTGTACATAGGAATCAGGATCTTGATGTGTTGAGATAGTTTGTACCACATCGATAGATTAAAGATGGTGTATACACTTTATAAGTCATTGGAGTCCTTCCTCCCATTGTCATATGTATTTGAGATGGTATCTCCTTGGTTGATAAATTGTATTCACCTTGTGTTTCCTGATTATATGCTGATATTGACAATATGTTCAGCTAAACATAACACAATGTTTGTAGGATCAAATGATCCTAGCTAAAATAAAATTTTTAGTGATAGGATTGTAACACGATTCTAAGATCTAACTCCTAAAAAGATCAACTATAGCTAGTTACCATTTGATTCCAACGTATATAAAGCCCAAATGCAGGATTATATTATATTACGATATTGTTTTATCAACTCGATCCTTCCACCCCTTCATCGATTCTAAGTAGGATCTCGATCCTAGTACCCAATTACTTCATGCAAATGTGTTCGTTTAGTCGTACCAAAAAAATAGGTACGATAGGTTCCAATAAGCTCGATAAGTTCAGAAAAGTTCTAAAATTTGTGTAGGATAGCCCTACGGAGTTCAACTCACGACAAAAAATTAAGATGAGATGAGCAAAAAGAAGTTTAGAATAGATCTACTAAGTATATATAATTTGGACCAAGGTTATATCAAATTGTAATTCTATTTAAATCGAAAGGGCCTCTCAAAATTGGTTCATAAATGGTTTCAATAATAAGTATCGTAAAATCTAAAAACATGCATAATCAAGAATTCAAGATATACCCATAAAATCATTCAAAGACTAATAGATGATAAGATAATTGTTAACTATTATAAAGGTGATAACTTATGATATAATATATGTTATGAATAGGTTTATTTGCATGAATAAATCTAATATAAATTTGCATAGTTTTCTCTAGTTAAAATTTAGTTGCAGAACAAAATAGTACAACCATAAAGGGACATTAAAGTTTCCAAATTGCTTAATTATTGTTTATGTTTATAGCTATTATTCCTTATTACTTCATAAAGGGACATTAAAGCTTCCAAATTGCTTAATTGCCAAACCTAGAATCAGTGGCGAAGCCAAGATTTTGAATTAGGGGGAAAATAGTTGATACACTAGCAGATTATTTGCTAAACAAAAACTATTATACTATAAAAAATTTATATCATGTAGACTGAAAGGAACTTGAATTATAGTAAAAGTTATATTCAATATATAGAGTTGAAGCTTCCCTATAATTATCCATTTTGAAAATAAACCAAGTATTTTTGACTTTATATATTCGCCAGTAAGTCTCCAAAAACACGCTATCAAAATTAAGATGACAAAAAGTATAACAATCACACTAAAATTATGAAAAAAAGATTAGTGATATTATGTTATAAATTTATTAGTTTTGTTAAAAATATAATAATAGATTAAATTGGGATTTGAACCCTTGAACTTATGTTACAATAGGGTTACTCTGATCATTGAGGTATAGTAATTTTTGTTATATTTTGCACTCTTTAAATTATATATCAAATAGTAAGGAGGCCAAAGCTAAAAATACACATTATCGCATTTTAGGCAAGGGGGATCGGGCCTCCCCCGGCCCCCATGTAGCTTCACCCCTTCCTGGAATCAATTTAGTTCTATTTTACTTCTGATTTAATTAGGGAAAACGCTAGAACTCTTTTCAGGTTAGTTTTGGCTACACAAGACTTTGGATGTATTACTTGCATTTTAGGGAGTGCCGATTTGCTAAATACAATATAGAATTTGAGCTCGTTATTGACTAGGCTAGGTCAACATACAAACACGATTCAGAGTTTTGTTCATCTTAGTCTTGCAACATCAAAAATTCTTAAGTTTTTTTATAAAAAACTATTTATAAACTACTTTTTTCACTTCCAATATATATCACTTGTATCAAGTGATAGGAGTGAGACCTTTTGGATCTCACTCAATCTTTCAACATTGCATGGAATGGTTCATGAATCATGAGACTTGCTTTGTTCATATATGACTCTGTCCCTTGAGACTTTACAAAAAATATTCAGTAAAAGTTAGTTTTATTGGTGAAACAATTTTCAAGCAGTAAAATTAAAGATAAAAAGAGTAAGGCATAAGACAGGTGTTTAAGTCAGCATTATATAAAGACATCAAGTAAAACAGTTTGTGGGACAAGCCAAAACCAAAAAAACCACTCATAACAGCCTTTTCATCTTGGCTTACATCAGTCATTTACAGAACCTGTGTTTTGGGCTACTTGACCATAGAGAAAAGCCACTTACCAAACCCGCAGGTAAAACCCCAAAAACTTTACAATTTGAACATTGGTTGAAAATCAATGACGTTTTACTACTAATCAAACTGCAAAAAAGGGCACAAATGCTTTCCATTCTTACTGCCCTCGGTTGGTGATTTGCAGCAAAATTGTCAGGATGAGTTCTGTGTAATATAGCAAGATTTATTGTATAACTAAACTATGAGTTCTGTGGGAGCATTGAGTAAATTTATTGTTGCCATTTTATGATTTTCATGTATAACTAAAACTATGATGTTTGTTTTGGTTGGTACCCTTTTTTGGTTCAGTGGTTATTTTCTTTTATAGTATAGAATATCTTCAGTTAATTTGTATCAAAGACAAATATATTGTGGATGGGTAAATATTTGGTATGCTGCAATTTTGTTTTTCACAGTTTGGGTCGTGGATTGGGCTTTTTGAGTACAACAACCACAATGTCATAGCCTTAATTCCAAAAGAATGGGATCGGCTATATGAACTAATACATCAGTTACTCTCAATGGTGTTGGATAGGAATGAACGGAAAATGTGGATTGTTACAGAGGATCTCCTACATGGATTTTCTTTGTTCATGCAGGTAACCCCATATCTTAAGACAAGGCTTTGGCATTGTTATTGTTGTTGGTATACTCCGACTGTTGATTTTATTTTATCCTCAATACTGTTTAATATTGTTTATTGGTATATGCATCTGAAGCGACACGGATTACATAACAGAGCATTAAAAATCTTTGGCTTAATGCAGATAGTTCAAATGATTTGGACAAAATTCACTGTAATGTGTCCCCTAAGGTGGAGTTGATTGGATGTTCACCTTAACATGGGATGTAATTGTTCAACTACACTTAGTAGTTAGTAACCATACAATTTAATTTTCCAAATTTGAATGGGTTGTATTTCCTAGCATTGATAAGGTTCATAATGACTTCTCGTATAAGAAAATAACTTTACCATCTATCTGACTTCCTCATTCGCAAAGGTTGTAAGATCGGTGTGACACCTTAGAAGTCAAAATATTCAAGAGAGATAAACTTAATATCATTTGACATAGAAATGAAAGATTAAGAAAAAAATTCACCTACACATCAAGCTTCACAGGAAGTTTATAAACCAATTCAAAGAATTATAGCATGAGAAAAGGTACTGCTGAAACTTATAGTACTACATATGAGATCATGTGTTGCATCTCAGACAGCATGACTTGACAAGAATGAGGATAGTGACTAGAAGTTTGGAGTTATCTACTTACGAGTTTGACTCGAAGATGGAAACAGCTTCCTTGGCAGAGGATGTTAGGAGTTGGATCATCTTCCCATGTACTATGCATTTACATGGTTCAATAGTTTTGTTCATATCCCGACGTGTCACTAAAGAAAGAATTTTTCAAGAGGGAGGGAAATGATAAGACTCAAAACCTTATGTTCCCATTTGGTTTTTTGATTCTTACTTGAGTCAGATGATGTAAAATTACTATAAAGCTAGTTTCTATGTATAATGATCAAGGGATGAGAGAAGATTGAGCTAAAGCAAAAAGGTTTCTAATCTAGCAAAGGAAAAAGGATGCAAAGAAGAGATAGTTGCTGAATTAGAGAACAGCTACTCCAAGATACCCCAATTCCATTAATGATGAAAGAGATGATTACATTGTATTTTTATTCTACTATTTATAGTCACTGATATAGCTAGAGTGCTCTAGAATACTCTTGTATTGAGTAGATACAATGCATAACAGAATTCTCTAACAAAATAGATTCCTTTCTAGCTTAGGTGGCACTTCAAATAACTGATTTTTCCATTTGTGCAGCTCCATCCTGTTGTCATTACTCATTTGTAATTTTCTTGCGCCTTTGATATGTCAGCAGCTTCTTAGGGCCCATTGGAACCATCACACTATATTGTTGATAAAGAGCCCCACATGGCTTCCAAGTCGTTCGCCAACAAAAATTGGCAAAACTAGCATTAATACTCTCCAACTTGTGTTGTTTCGATCAAAAGAGTCCTAGCTACAGATTCTCCTTAAGTAATTCCAATTTTAGAGAGTACTCCCTAAGATCCTCCTAATTGACTACTTTCACTCACAAATCCAAAACTAGATCACTTCCTAAATATTACTTCCATTTTTCGTTTTTTTGAAGTTAAAAATTGAAGTATTTGCCAAGTATGAGCTATTCAATAGTGGGTCTTGCAAGTTATCGTAGGTTAAATTTTTGTTTTACTAATGATACTAACTTTTTGCAAGTTATAGTCAATATTACTAGATAATAAATAAACCTAAAATCCCAAATCCACCAAAATGGTGGCTTGAAAAAGTCAAGACGGACTTTTCCCTTATGAGCAAAAATAAAAATCAGTCCCCCCAATCACCAAAACATTATGATAAAATTACAAAAACAGGTTTCTTCCCCCTTCCTCCATCAACATATCACAAACTCCATCACATGCCATTCTAGAAAATCCCAAATTTTTTTTCATCAATTTCCATAAAATGCATAAAATATGTTCTTTGTTTCTCATCCAAAAATCCCTCATTTTATTAGACCATAATCAACTATTGGTTTATGAATCAAATGGTGTAAAGAGCCAAAATTATTTATTTAGCCTTTGAAGATCCCAACTAATTTTGGTTCAACAATAAAGAATCTCATAAAATATACATATTCATTAATCTTATCAAGCTAGAGAAATTTTCTTATGTACTTCTCTTTTGTATTCATTTACATTCGAGAATTTGCCGGAAGAAAATTCATATCCCTTGTCAACTTCAAACTTCAGGCCTCATAAACTCATTGTCATCTTCTTTGCCCTTTTTTCAACCAGCCCAAATATCATATTTCACTTTTTTCTTCTCTAACAAATATCCTCCTTTGTCTTCCTCCATCTTTCTCCCTCATTCATGAAACCCAAAATTGTGGAAAGATACCCATAGTTTGATTATAATCGAAGAAAAGAAAACAGTTTGCCTTATTTACGTCAAATATTCCTATGTTTGGTTAAATTTATTTCTTATTTGATTAAGAAAAGGAAAAATTACTCAAAATAATCCAACATTTATTCGATTATCCATAATAATCCCAACTATTGATTAATCATGAATAATCTAAACTATTAAGTCATTTACCCAAGAATGTTGTTATGCAAATTATGACCAGATTTTGTAGGTAAATCAACAAAAAAAGAAAATACAATAAAATAACAAAAATAATAAATAAAAAAAGAAAAAAAATAGCATACCCGTTCCATTACCCTCCCCATGTCTACTTGTGCCCTCCCCCCACCCTACTACCACCTTCCACCCTCCCTTCCCCACTAGCCTCAGGCCTCGATTATGATGTAGGCCAAGCACCACCACCACAATTTAGAGTAAGATTGTTGGGTGCAATGGGTGTAAACGAGTAGTTGTAGGTATTGGCTACTGAGGAGGGGACTGGGTGTTGGGAAAGAGGACGGGGTGGCCGGTGGTGGCAGGGAGATGGGTTAGAGTGGCGGAAGTTGGAGTCTTGGGGAGGGGCATGGAGAGGGGATGGCGGTGGGGAAGGAGTTTTGGTAGTAACTTTTTTTTTAGTTTTTTTCATTAATTTTTTTATTTTTTCTGATTTAATTTTATTTTTTTTTTTTTGAAAAAATTACCTCTATAACAGATTGCGGGTCATTGTAATATACTCTTGGCAAATATCCCTCAAAGTTCGATATATTCATGGTTAATTAGTAGTTAGGATTATTGTAGAAAAATTGAGTAAAGGATGGATTATTTTGGGTAATTATTCCTTATGAAAATTCAAGATGTCATATCAAGGGTATTTCTGAGTGGATTTTTAAAATTACCCCCATAGTGTAAAAACAAGGTCGCATCCATCGCATCGGCCGTGTTGTAAAGGTTTTCAAAACAGACCAATAGTTCTTGCGTTAAAGGTGTACAAAAACCGCATTTAGGCCGTATCAAGGGACATCTTATAATTCGACCGATATTTAGGTGTTACGATAACCACATCACTCCTATTACCGTGTCACCATTCCATTACCACAATCGCGATCGTTACCGCATTTTACACGATGATTAGTTGATTACCCCTTTAAGATTACACGACTTGTCGTTCATACATGAGAGATATTGAAATGAAACTAAGAGAGCTTTGAGAGGTATGAGGTGTAACATGCAATGGAATCACTTTTTTATCAAGCTTTTAACAAGTGGAATCGGGCAATTGAATCAGCCTTCAGCTTTACGGAGTGAGATATTTGGTTTGTCTTCCTCCGTTCCTTAATAATATATAAATGTCAAAATAGTGATGGCAAATCCACAAGTATATGGACATAGAAATTCTTGCCCCAGTCACATGGCACATTCACTTCGATAGAAGAAAACATCAAGCAAATTTTCAAAAGAATTCCAATAATTTTCAGAAGTTGCTGCACTAATCAACAGAAAACATGCAAAACAAAAGCAGATAGATGTTCTTTAACAAACATCAGGATCATGTACTTACTGGATTTTTCTTGATCTCTGAACTAGGGGTCTTTGGTTTGATGTTGGTATCATCATTTTTCCGTGGATGATACAAACCTCGCTCAGTAGACTCTTGGGAAGTATTGACATCAGATGTCCGGTGCTCATCCATGTACAAATTACGAGGTCGGTAAACTAATTTGGGAAGTCCAGGGGTTGAATCATTGAAAACTTCTTCACAATAGAAATACTTTGAATAAAGCTGCATTTTCTTAGGATCATTGCCATACCTCTCCAGTATTCTGTTATTTATAATCCATACTTCAGATAAGTCTATAATTTTCTCAGCATAACATTAAGTAGCAATATGAAACATGGACTTTAATCTCTTTGATCCAGACCTAATTCAGCACCATATTCATGAGAAAATTCATCCCTAAATTTCTTTATCATGACAATACACAATCATCCATCAAGCAAGCATGACTGAAGTTTTTATAGACATAGATTCATTTAAACGTTCATCACAACTATACAAGACGTTCAAGTCAGGTCCTGCTCAAGTGTATGTTAATTTTTGCGACAGACTTCTATCTCCTTACACGGGTCATTGATGGTGGCCATCAAACAGCAGTATTATAAATCTGGAGAACATCGATTTGATGGTACAAATAGAAACTTTTTAAATTATGCTCCAAAAGAAGAAAATTAATATTTTGAACCACAAGCATCATTCACAAAAGAATATAATTTCAACACCATAAGCATCATAAGTTGCTGACTTTTATACAGTTAGGGGATAATAGAAAACAAGAACTGGTAAGAGTTTGCTCATGGATATAAATAGTCCAACGCTCTTAAGGTATTTTCTCACTTACGAATAAAGGAATGATTTAAAAGAATGTGAAGGGGATATCTAATAAGCATCTAGAATACACCTAGATAGATGGATCATGGAACCTCAATTTTTAAAGAAATATGGAAGCTAAAGGAGGGACATAAAACCCATTCTTTTTATTTAAATTTCAATCACCATAAGAGAATCACGAATTCCCATACTCTCTCTCTCTCTTCCTGCCTCCTCCCTTCATCTCTGCCACTCACCCCCTTAGTGTCTTATCTATCATCCAGCTCCTGCTTCCCATTCTATTCTTCATCCACTATTTCCTGTCATTCACCAATATCTTCCTGCACTATTTTCTCTGTCATTCAACATTACTGAAAATCCAAGTATGAGTGACCTTCGCCGTTACAATCATCACAAGAAGATGTAACCTACTAAACCTAGCAAGAGAGTGTTCCTGAAAATATAGAATGCAAACGAATTGACCATACTATCAGTGACTTCAACTCATGGCAGCTAAACTAAACATTTTCAGATAGCTAGATATAGAAAGTAGCCATGTAATGACCTATTTAAATTTGTTACAATTGGACAGTAGAGATAATAACATAACTTGCATGAAGAAAACAAATGTACCACAATAAATTGTCATTGGGGATCATATCTTCAGATATAGCTTATCTCAAGCTGTCAGCAAAGCTGCCAAACAAACATTTCAAAACCCTCTTCCTCGTTGGTGCATTACTTTTTGAGAAATATTTGGAAACTAGAACTTTAATGCTAACCCAAATGCCTTTCCTGAATAAGCTTTAAGAAACATGTGTGCATAACCATCAATTTGTTTTGTGCTTTGACTTGTGTTACCTCCATTATTCCCTTCATTTTTAATTTTGCTCACCAATAAGATTTTAAGGGCACAAGCGCATGAGTTTTAAGGAATCGACTTCTAGTGTTCTATCTCACCAGGGGAGGAATCTTCCATAAGAAAGCTCAAGCGAGCCGGTCATAGAAAATTGTAATAAAACAAAAGTCATGAGTTACAAGCTCAGAAGTACCATCATCTTCTACATTTGCTTCAAATGAGAAAACATAACCATGACTTCCTCCGTTTTAGAACATGAAAATGGACTTTGGGCAATTAGGATTATACTAAGTAATTGGAGAGATGCAAGATCAGGAATACCATCATCTTTTTTTAAAATTTCCATTTCAAAGCAAAACATTAAATGCGGGAATACTTACTGATCATCATGTGAGACACAATCATGTGAGACACAATACTTACATTTTATTAAGCTCTTGCTGCATTCGAGTTCCATCCAATCCAAGTATATGATCAACACATGAGTCTAATGCTTTATTCATGTTCCATGCAAAAGTAAGTAAACCAGCTCCTGCGAGAGTAAAGGTACTAAGAGTCTATTCTCTTCAACTTATTTTTTGAACTTATTACTTATTCTTATGAAAATCAGATCAGATCAGATCAGACCAGACCAGATCAATTCAGATCAGATCAGAAAAGTTCATATCAGATCAGACCAAATCAGATCAGACTAGATCAGACGAGACAAGATCAAATTAAAAATATAATATTAAATATTTTAATAAATAATAATAATAATAATAATAATAATAATAATAGTAATAATAATAATAATAATAATAATAATAATAATTATTATTATTATTATTATTATTATTATTATTATTATTATTATTATTATTATTATTATTATTATTATTATTATTATTATTATTATTATTATTATTAATTAATTAATTACTTAATTAATAAAATAAGTAATAAATAAATATATAAATAATAATGTTAATAATATAAATAATGTAATAAAATTATTATATTAATTAATTAACAACATTTATTAATTAATTAATTAATTGAATAATAATAATAATATATAAATGATTATTTAATAATTATAATAATGTTAATGACATTATTATTAATTAAATAATTAATTAATTAATTAATTAATTATTATTATTATTTATTAATTAATTTCTTAATTAGATAATAATAATAATAATAATAATAATAATAATAATAATAATAATAATAATAATAACTTTTTGAAACCAAATATGATCAGATCAGATCATATCAGATCAGATCAAACCAGATCAGATCAAATCAGAACAGATCAAAAAGATTCAGATCAAATCAGACTGAATCAGACAAAATCAGATCAGGTCAGACCTGAGTAAATTCAAATCAGATCCAATCAAATCAGACGAAGAGAACAGATTCTAAATTCTAAACTATCATCAAAACAACAAAACTAGTAAGATTAAGCCATCATGTCAATTGATGGAAAAAAGATCGAATGACCAAGGTATTGAGTATGAACAAACTATTGTTCTATTCATGAAACATCAGTTAATAAGATGAAACAAAAAATTCCAGAAAATTGCATTGAGACTGTAAAACCCTAGCAATAGTTGATCAGCACCAACAAAGAAGTTGATTCTAAAGTCCCAGAAAACTCATCTTAAGATTATATTATGTCAGCAAATTTGGTGACCATTAACAATAGAGCATAGGGGGTGTTTTGTTTGATGGAAAATATTTTTGCCGAAAACATTTTCCTTGAAAAAGCTTTCAACGTAGACTATTTTTCCAGGGAAAATGCAAATGAACAATTACTTAAGTAAAAGTAACATTTATTTTGCAGAATTAAATTGAATAAGAAATGGTAGAGCAAGAACTTAAAGTGAAGTACCTCCAGCAAGTCCCAAACGATTAAAAAAGTTCAACTTTCTTGTAGCTGCAAGAACAAATAAGAGGAAATTTATGTTTCAAGTATTGGATAATGCCAACAAACCGAAATACAAAGTATGAATGGACATGTAAGTTAAATTTACAAACCCATCCACGTAAGAGCTGTGGCGACGGAACCTCCAACTCCGCCAATGGCGACAGACTTCCACTGTTTGAAGATTTCCGCTTCTTGGATTGTCATTTTTTCCTGTAACGAATCCCAATTCTCAAATTTCGAATTCAGTCATATCAATTCACATTAGGATAATCAAATCCACTAAAGATATTACCTTCAAGGCTTCAATTGATTCGATACAATCGATTATCATAATCAATGAAAATCATGGAGAAAAATGGAAAGGGGAAGAAACAAGAATATTTACCTTTTTGGAATTGAGAGATCGTATGAGTTCATCTAACACAATCGCTGACATTTTGGTGAAATTTGTAGCGATGACAACCAGTTTTTCTGCTTCTTGGTGGTTGCAGTCTACATCACCGATAAATATTGCCACCAAAATGTTGTGTGTTTTAGACTTTAGCCATTAGATTCCGTTGTTGATGTGTTCAATAGACTACACTACTTTGACAAAGAAAAAACGTTACTTCCCTTCAAGCCCCGCAAATTCTTAATCAATCACGATTATTTGCAAAATAATTATAAAAAGGCAAAATATTAAAAAACTACCTAGTATATACCCCATTTTGCAAATAACTACCTTAAATAAAAATTTTTGCAAAAATCTACCTTACATAATACAATTGTTTGCAAAACACTACCTTATAACGGATTTTGGCATTTGACCGGTATATTTAACCGTTGACCAGCACGTGCCAGGCACGTGGTACTTTAATTAACCTAACTCTTCTTCATT
Organism: Amaranthus tricolor; assembly: GCF_026212465.1. Lineage (NCBI taxonomy): Eukaryota > Viridiplantae > Streptophyta > Magnoliopsida > Caryophyllales > Amaranthaceae > Amaranthus > Amaranthus tricolor. Next base: position 37,162,424 of record NC_080047.1, read on the forward strand.
TCACTTCAGAGCATTCGAAATTCTTTTCAATCCTGCCATTTCCAGCCATTTTTCCATTGATGTAGCTTCTCATTTCGCTCCCATGCACCTCGTAACTTCATCTCATTGAAATTTCTAAGCAAATCCGGTATGTACTACTACTTAATTATGGTTTTGTACTTCATTGTTGTATTTTAGGTATAATTTAAAATTTATTTCGTTTTTCAGATTTGCTTCCTTTTGCAGCGATTTTTCTATTGAATTTGTTGTTTCATATCTTGTAATTTGTAAATTGATTGTTGTTGTATGTGAATATTGTATTAGGGTTCTTAAAATTAGCTAAATCAATAAGATGAAGAAATTGACAATCCGTAAAAAAGCCAGTGATTCGAAAAAGAAGCAATCTGAGTTGGCAACTGAGGTGGGTAATGTAAGGGTAGATGAGGTGGTGATTGAAAATTCTGAGTTGGTTTTAGCAAATGTAGATGGTGATGCTGATGAGGTCGAGGATAGTAGTGATGATGGTTATAGATGTGGTAATGAAGATGAATATGAGGATGATTCTGATTTGTTTGCGGAAAATGTAGTTTATGGTCTTGATGATGTGTTTATAGATGATGAGGAAATTAGGTTGATAGTAGATAAGGAGGTTGATGAACAAAACAATAGAGACATATACTTTAATGATGATGAACCGCAGTCTGATGATTATGATTTGGGTGCATTGAATGATGATGAGGAAGGTATATGCAGCTATCCTACATTCAATCCTGAGGTTGATTTCAAGGGTAAGATTAATTTGTCTTTAGGCCTTAAGTTTTCTTCGACATATGTGTTTAGAAAAGCACTAAGGTACCATGCTATTGAATGTGGTTACAATTATTATTACCTGCATAATGGTACAAATAGGATCAGTGTGTATTGCTACAACAGATACGATTGCATGAAATCGAAAGCTAGAATTGTGAATTGTGTTTGTGGGAAGGAGAAGAAGTGTTATTTTAAGGTTCATGCCGTGAAATTGAAAGATGAGGAGACACTTCAAATAAGGAGTTATTTTCCCAAGCACACATGTGGTCACCAACAACAAAATAAGAAAGTCACTGCTTTGTATTTAGCTGAGAAATACATAGATGATTGCAGGGACAATCCAACTTGGGAATCAAAGGCATTTAAGAAATGGGTTAATAGAGAGTTAGGTTGTGAAGTGAAGTATTCTAAGTGTTATATGGCTAAAAGAATTGCAATGAAAATGATATATGGTGATGCTAGTGAAGAGTATATATGCTTGACATTATCAAGTTCCCTGGAGAGTTGTTCAAACAACACTTTTGGAGAGCAGCCAGATCCTACAACAAGGTATGGAATCAAGTATACAATTAAATATCTGAGATAATGTCAAACTAATTAGTAACAATTAAATATCACCAAAATGATTGAAAAAAATGCAAAGGAAATATATGGTTTAAGGGTAATCCCAGTGGATGTGTGTGAGTTTGAGGTGGATGATATTGACGACTCTTACGTTGTAAACTTGGCCAATAGGACTTGCCATTGTGGAAGTTGGGACCTTATAGGGATTCCTTGCAAACATGCCGTTGCTTGTATTGTTCTTAGAAAATTAGATGCCAACGACTTTGTCCACGAGGCGTATCTTGTAGAAACGTATCGAAAGACATATAGTCCAAAGTTTTATGGTATGCCAGGACACAAAATGTGGCCAACAACTACTTTAGCCAAACCACTTCCTCCACCATATCGAAAGATGCCTGGAAGGCCTAACAAGAGGAAAAGAAAGAAGGAAGTTGATGAAGGTAAAGGAGGTAAGAAGCCTGTATGTGCTGTTAAAGAATTCAAGCAACGGAGATGTGGTAATTGTGGTGACCTAGTCACTACAAAAAAGGCTGCAAGAATCCACCCAAATCACCACCAACAAAAACCAAGTCAAAGGGTGGAAGGCCTAAAATGGGATCTTCTTCTACTCAACAATCTACAACAAATGATGTGCCTAGCTCCAGTGGTCAACAACAAACGCAAAATGCTGCATCTACTTCATGTGTAATGGATCAAAACAGTCAAATATAGACTTGTGAAGAGTAATTTACTTTTGAATGTAATGTGTTGAATTAGTATAAGTGTATGAGTTTGAGGTTGTAATGTGTATGAACTAAGAATGTACTATGTTGAACTGTATTTTAGCAAATGAAAGTTGTGTTCAATTAGTTATTGTGTTCAATTTAGCCAGTGCTGAAAATGAAAGCTGAAGAACATTCTTGATTAAGTTGAAGAACAAATTTAGCCAATGTTCAGTTTAGCCAGTTACTGTATTTTAGCAAGTTGCTGTACTCTGTTTGTTTAATTAAGTTGATTCATTCAGAATATACTCTGTTAGTTAATTACAATGACCTCACTGTGTTAGTTAATTATGCACTGTGTTGATTGGTTGTACTCTGAAGTACTGAATGCTGTACTTAAAATGATTGGTTAAGTTCTGTGTGCACCTGAGCCAAATGTGCACTCTGAAGTACACAGCAAAGACACCAACACCAAAAGTGTTTACAGCAACCACAGCAATTACATTTTAAGTTTGGGTGCTGCAAACACAGCAAACACACCAAAACCAAATGTGTTTACTGACACCACATTAACTACAATTTAAGTTTGGGAGATGCAGCAAACATAGCAAACACACCAAGATTTTGATATAATTGTAATTCTATCAACCACAACAAACAAAATATACACAGCAAGCACAACACAGCACACACAGCAAACACAACACACATTACATAAACACAAGTGTATTTACAGTACCTGCAAAGAAATTAAATGGAAAAAATAAAAGCTTAATTCATTCATTCATCATGATCAAGTTACAATACCCAAATCACTCTTACAATTATTCTTAAATAGGTCTTAAACTTTAATTACTAGCCTTGATTAATACAAGAAACACCAAAAAAAAAAACAAAAGGAAAACCCTAATACAAAGCTTGTAATCTGATTTCCATGCTTCCTCTCATTCATCCATTTCTTCTTAATCCTTTTAATTTCTGAAAGTGCTTGTTCCTTTTCATGTTCCAAGCAAGAAACCCTTGATGTCAAAATCTTGATTTCGGTTGCCAATTGTCGCTTCTCCTCCACAAGCTTGTTAGTGACTTCTCTTTGCCAAACAGCCATTTCAGGTTCATCAACCCATTTAAACTTTTTGCATCCCCTCCATTTTGTATCAGGATCATAAAAAACGCAAGTGTTAAACCTTCTTCTTGGATTTTCCTTGGTCCATGAAACCCTCCTTGCAAAGGGAACTCCACACCCACATTTTTCAGGTGAAGAATTTTCGCTTGAAGAACAAGAAGACATAACTAATTAATTGGAAGAAAATGATGATCTTTGAATAAATTAGGGATTCGAATGCAAGGTGAATGAAAGAAAGAGGAAAGAAAGAAAATTAGGGTTTATCGCTGCAAATGGGAGGAAGAAGGAATGGATTTTCGAATGCTCTGAAGTGAAATGAAGAAGAGTTAGGTTAATTAAAGTACCACGTGCCTGGCACGTGCTGGTCAACGGTTAAATATACCGGTCAAATGCCAAAATCCGTTATAAGGTAGTGTTTTGCAAACAATTGTATTATGTAAGGTAGTTTTTTGCAAAAATTTTTATTTAAGGTAGTTATTTACAAAATGGGGTATATACTAGGTAGTTTTTTAACATTTTGCCTTATAAAAAAACAAAAATAAAATGATTAAAAGAAAAAAAGAGAACAAAGTTATAAAAATGATGAGTCTATGACATAATGCCACATACGATTGGAGTTAAATCACGATTATTTACATTAAATCACGATTATTTACATAGTGAAGCTCCTACAAGTCAAAAGACTCATTTATTTTTTTATCACTATTGACTTATTATTTTTAATTTATAGTATTTTATATTTAATCTATAAATTAAAATATAGTTAAGTGGGATTTTGATTCATCTCAATGCAAGAATTATTAATATATTAAATTTTTATCATTTTACTTAAAGAACACTTAAAAATATTAAATTTTTATCATTTTACTTTAACACTTTCACAATGTTCTTAAGCCCTTTCTCCCTAAAAAAATCTAATACTTTACCCTCTTTGACTAAAAGTCATTGAAATTTATACGCAAATGATAATATTTGATTTCTAACCGAATCTTTCATGAATTTGAATTTAAATTTAAAAAAACAAACAGAATTTGATCCAATCAATTAAAAATTTATTTTTTAATGTTATATTCTCTTCATTTTTTAGAGTAATTCCTACAAAAAATGTTCATCAGAATTAAGAAATGTTCTTGGGTATCTTTCATAAATTTGAATTTAAATTTAAAAAAACAATCGGAATTCGATCTAATCAATTAAAAATTTATTTTTTAATGTTATATTCTCTTCATTCTTTAGAGTAATTCCTACAAAAAATGTTCACCAGAATTAAGAAATGTTCTTCGATATCTTTCATGAATTTGAATTTGAATTTAAAAAAACAATCGGAATTCGATCCAATCAATTAAAAATTTGTTTTTTAATGTTATATTCTCTTCATTTTTTAGAGTAACTCCTGCAAAAAATGTTCACCAGAATTAAGAAATGTTCTTGGTTGTTTGGCATAGGACTTTGGCCTTAAAAAATTTCAAGTATTTGTTTGTTTAAAGGGTATGAAAATAGGAAATGGGATAAGTTGAGAAAGTCCCCAAGAAAAATATATTGGGGTTGGGTGTTATTTGAGTAGAGATTTTGATTCTTATATTTTTCACTTAAGTCTCATTCAAGTTAATAACATAACAAACAAGGGATTAGATTTTTTTATCTCAAAAGTTTCATTTTCAAAATCTCATATTTAAATTTCACAAATCTACATTTTATTCTTAGTTCTGGATTACTTCTCCATTTCTTCATCAATTAAAGGTAAACATTAACCCTAATTTTTTTTTTCAAGTTTGCAATTTTATTTTTATGATTATGATTGTGCTTGTTGTTTTGTAATGAATTATTAGTTGTGGCATTATGTTAATTTACTTAGTTTAAGCTTAGTTTTATACCTTTAGAGTTCAATTACATTATGTAGTTTGTATGCACATAAAATGTTTGTTGAAATGCTTCAATGAGAAGTTCATCACTTTGTTGGGTTAATTTAATGTGTCTAGTATATATTTATGTTATTAGTTTTGTTGTAATTGAATTGACTCATTGTATTAGAGTTGTTATACTTCAAGTAATTCAATCAATGATACACATTGATATTACACTTATTCATGCTTGTATAAAACCAAAAGTGTGTGTTGTATCATATTAGTAACATGCTTGTGTGTGCAGAACATGGGTCATTATCCTATTATTGTGTATTGGTGTGGGAAAATTAGTCATAAGGGAGTTGATATGGTGTATAATGGAGGATTGAGTGCAGTTATGTTTATCCATCGTCAACATACGACTTTTGAGGTGTTTCTTAGCAAAGTATATGATGTTATTGGTTGTGATCATAACTCTTATGAATTAAAAATGGAGATGAAATTTCCAATGACCGGGAAAAATGTGTTAATCCCGGTTGCGAATGATGAAAGCATAAGTGCTCTTGATTATGCGGCATCACAAGCCCTTGGAACGGTAATGGAGGTTTATGTCGAAATGGTTGCAAATTTAGATAATGCGAGGGAAATCATAACTAGCATGGAACTTCCAGAATCGGGTCCTAGTGTGCGCCATGAAACGTTTATAGACATGTTAACAAACCCAAATTACGTGAATGAACATATTGATGAGTTTAGTTCTCCAACTCACTTGGGTAGTATTAATGCCAATGAGGTTGACTCTCTAGATCAGGAGGATGAGCATATTGATTCTGATCCAGAAGAGGATGATGAAAAAAGAGAAGCTCTAGATGCGACGATTAGGATGGTGCTCCATCTCAAGACTGGCTTTGAATCGATGAGGTTGATCAAAGATGGATTGATGCATGGATGACCTGGAATAAAGATAACTCCATGACTAACAATGGTGAGTTTAGGATAGAGCAAGAGTTTAACTCATTGGAACACCTTAAGAAGAATGTTAAAGCATAGACAATATCTAACTGTAATACCCCAGATTTAGCTTGAAAAAGGATTGATAGACCACTCATATCAACAAAGTGCATCTTTTTTTCTAGGGAGCTCATTTGCTAAGAACTCCACAGTTAAGCGTGCTTGGTGGAGAGCAATCTTAGGATGGGTGACCTCCTAGGAAGTTTTCCCGGGTGCGCACGAGTGAGGCCAAAGTGCGCTGGAAAGACTTGTGTTGGTTTGTGGGGCTAGTCTACCGTCTCCAAGAGTAGTCACCAGCGGTCCGAGGGGTCGGGGTGTTACACTAACAGTAGAAACTTCCATGTAATTGAGTCTGAGCCTACAAAGTATGTTATACAATGTACTAATGCGGAGGAGAAAGGTTTTGAATGGAGGATGCGAGCAATCATCACCGCCACTGGTTCATTTAAGATTGTGTGATATAAGGAGCATAAACAAGATTACTCAGGGCATTATAGTGATGATTATTCGCTCCTTACTTTTGATTTAGTTGTTGATCTCATTGTAGATATGATAAGAGTTTATCCAGCTTTCAAGGTGACGTCAGTAGTTAATTTTGTTAATACTAATTACGGCTTCGTTATAACATACAAGAGAGCTTGGTTGGCCAAAAATAAGGCAATCACAAAGGTATTTAGGGATTGGGATAAGTTTTTTAAGGAGCTTCCAAGGTACATGCAGACTCTAATGCAATCTAATAGAGGTACAATTGTGCATTGGGAAATCAAACCAACAATAGATCCTATAAGAGTCATTTTTCAGAGAGTTTTTTGGGCTTTTGGACTATGAATTAAGGGTTTTCCTCATTGTCGTCCCCTTATCTCCATAGATGGAACACATTTGTACGACAAGTACAAAGTCACACTTATGATAGCCATGGCAATAGATGCAAACTCTCAGTTGTTTCCACATGCATTCGCCATTGTGGAGGGAGAAAGTAACGACACTTGGAGTTGGTTTTTGGATTGTATAAAGAAATATATAACCAAACGAGATGGATTATGTGTCATATCTTATCGGCACAAGGGAATTTTGCATGCAATGAACGGGGTTGGAAAAGGTGGGAAGAGCAATATGCATTCCATCGGTTTTGTAAATGACATCTTGTTTCCAATGTTCAAAAGAAGTTCGAGAATGTAGTAGTAAAAAACTTATTTGGAAAAGCTTCCGAACAAACAAAAATTCGGAAGTATAATTTCTACATGGATCGCCTTAAAGAGTACAATAAGGATGCATATAAGTACTTGGTCGAGGGTTCCATTCCTGAGCGCCAATGGACATTACTCCATTATGGTGGCCATCGATATGGAGTGAAAACTACAAACATGTCTGAAGAGTTCAATGGTAATGAAGGGGGCTTGGTGTCTCCTAATCACTTCATTGGTTAGGATGACATTTTATCGTGTCAATGAATACTTTGCAAAAAGAAGAGGTTTAGGGAGAAAAAGGTTAGAAAATGGTCATGTTTATGCTGGGGCCAGATGCTGATGATGCTACTATTGATAGGCATGCTTGCGCATATATTTTGTATTTGTTTGGTTGCATCTTATTCCCAGACAAAAGCGGGGACTCTGTACAATTGATCTACCTCCCTTTATTGTGAGACTTACGACGCGTAGTAGAGCACAGTTGGGGGAGCGCGATCCTCGCGTACTTGTATTGTAATCTGTGTAGGGCATCCCGCAAGGGTACCAAGGACATAGGGGGGTGCTTATTACGCTTACAGATATGGTCATGGGAGCATATACATATAGAGAGGCCAGTAATTCGAATGGTTCGACCCCAAGGGAGACACGTTCAGTTTGATGAGGCAAATGATTTAGATCCCGGTCTTGGGTTCAAAGCATCAACGTGGTAGGGATCTTTTAGCAGTAAGGTAATAACATTGATTTTCTTATTTTATTTCAAATTAGATCATTTCAAGCATCGTTCTCATAGAATCCATTTGTTCACAGCTGGCTTTGAGTACATCTTTCCTGGTCACACCCTCCACATACTTAAGTCTACTACCGGGACCCCCTCAATCGACAAAGGGACGATCAGGTGATGTAGTATTTAATAATTTTGTTACTTTTGAATCAATTGTGAAAAATTACTAAGCTTATTGATTTCTTTGACAAATGACATGGCAGCCATACACGATGGCTAAGATGAAGGCTTTGCCTGACATATGTAGAGATAGCCAGGTAATATGGCGATCCCGATGTCCCCTCATTTGCTTTGACATCGTGGAGTTTCATGTGTTGGATCGTGAAATGCACCAGTTTGGTTTGGAGCAGCCTATTTCGGATGCTTATGACACTCAGGCTACACTACATGCTATTGATCGGAGGACTGCCGAAAAGAACTTCCTGGTTCGACATCGATCACACGTAGATGCATGGAATGATCGAGAAAGCGTTATGGTGCAAGGAGAGAACTGCACCGGTCATAGCTTGGGTATGTATATGGCGTGGTATAGGCATATCACGATATTGCGCATCACAAACCCAACATTTGCACAGCCAGCATCGCACTATCATCCCACTGCCACAATATTGGTAAGTTTTCTTTCAACATTCAAAAATATTATTCTGTACATGTAATTGTTATAAAATTTATTATTTATATGCAGGTTGAGCGCAAAAGATCGGTTTTTGTACAGTGTAGTGACGCAATACACGGGGCCTCTGCATTTCCTGTTGGTGTGGGGTATCGCCTATGTACTCAGACCTTGGGCTCCATCAACACGACGTTGACGGAGGTCTTAAGTCAGACGGGGTATGATTACCTAATTCCCACCCATCCCACTGCCATTGATGATGACACATTGCACACTCCTTCTACTAGAGGTTCTGTCACAGAGGTAGTTCTTCATGAGGTTCTTCAAAAGGATCTGGTTGTTCATCTTGTCGAGGTCGATCTTCGGGATCTCCATCATCATCTACAGTAGCTATGTCGCCATTTGTTCCCCCATTGCCTGTGTCCACTCCTCCACATCCATCGCCTCCTAATCGGATCTTGACATATCAGTGTGCTAGTCATCAACGAGCACCTACTCTTGATGTCATCACAAAGGATGATGAGTCAACACATACCTCTACAACCGGTGCATGCAGCAAACGGGGTCAGGGAATCTAGATTACTTGACTTGGGATAACTATTGTACATATTCAACTTATGTATTATTCTTGATGGTCGTTATGAAATATATATGCGTTATTTTCATAATTAATGTGTACATTCATCCTCTTTATTTATTTGAAACAATGGTGGATGATGTTTTGAGTATTAGAGGTGATTGTTGGTTTATTTGCTATGTAACATGGAGTGTTTAATTATTTTAATGCAGGTTGTGAAACGTTTAATGTACACTAATTTGATGTAAGTTGGAAAAAACCCAAGCATTAAACCGCTATCCCAAGAAGCGGTTCTACTTAAACACATAACCCGCTATATTAGAAAGCGGTTTTAGTTGACTACATTTTAAAAAAATAGGCCGTCCTACGTGGACTGTATTCAGGAAATTATTTTTCCCTTTGATGCATAATGAGTATTTTTTTTGAAAAAACAATAATAAGGGAAAATATTAATAAGTAACTAGATAATCCTCGTGCGATGCACGGATTTTTTTTCATTTTGGTGTAAAAAACAAATAAATTGAATAAGTCCAACATAATATTACATTAATATAAATTATTTCTTAATACACATTTTATTACATTCATGAAAAATAAAATTCAAACTTTATTTTATAGTTATCAGTATAATAATGATAAAGCAGTGGGCCATTGTAAATTTTATCTATAATATAATTAGCATTTTAGTGAATTTTTTTAATGTATATTTAAAAGTAATATAATTAATTTGTAAATGAATGAATGTTTTTTTTAAATAAATATAAATCAATGGTGCTTTGTAAATTAAATATCAAAGATAATAATTTGTGCATCTTTGTTATATGCTACTATTTTTGTTACATTGTTTTTCAAATTTAATAGTAAATGTTATAGTCTCAAAAGTTTTAGATGATGGTCAAATTAATTATCTTATAAACATGCTTAACATTTAAGATTCTTATAGTCATCATTGTTCAATGACATCATGTTTGGTTGAAGGAGGGAAAAAATCTCATGAAAAGATTGACAATTTATTAATTTTTTAAGTTGCTTATGTCAGCGATGTTTTGTTTTAGTATATTGTATAGAGAGATAATACTTTTAAATACAAAAAAATCGGTGACACTTTCTATTTTGGGTTCGGGTGGTCTTTGTTGTTTTTCATGGCGCTCTGGATTCCTGGTAGTCCGCAGCTGTTAAACCCCAATGTTAGGGTTTCTTCGATCAATCTCAATCCTTTCCCTGCTGAATTATCTTTCTCAATTGAACGAAAATCCAACAATCTCAGATTGATGAACTCCATCACCTCTACTCGAGCTTCATCGTCTGATGTCAACGGTCCTACTACTGCTTCTGCCCCTCAAGTCACTGGTATATTGATATTGAATTTAGTTGCTGAATCACTGCATTTCTTTTGGGCGTAGAAATCAAAGCATTTCAGTAACAAGTTTTAATAATTTATTTGACGTTTTTTGAAGAAAAGTTGAATTTGTGCATTTTACGAGTAGGTCGAATAGGCAAAGTAAAGAGAGTAACTAAGGAGACAAATGTGTCTGTGGAGATAAACCTGGATGGTGTGGGCATTACTGATAGCAGCACTTCAGTCCCTTTCTTGGATCATATGTTAGATGTTAGTAACTTCACTCGCTCTCTTTGTCATGTGTTTTTTTTAAGTGGGTTGGTTCCCAACGTTTCTGATATTGGTTTTGTGTATGTAGCAATTAGCTTCACATGGTCTGTTTGATGTACATGTGAGAGCTACTGGTGATATTCATATTGATGATCATCACACTAATGAAGATGTTGCACTTGCCCTTGGAACGGTATGCAAATATTTTAATACGGATTAAGTTTATTCTGCGTATTAATCATTTTCCTGCCTTCCATTGATTAAATCATTTTTTTATACTAGGTACTTATTATAGTTAGTGATGCTAGCCAATTAGTTATGCTTGATTAATTATGGATTACTTTATTAGATGGTCACAATCGGAACCTGGTAAAATAATCTGTTTCGATTAAGTTGCTGACTGGTTCAACAAGATTTAAGTGAAATTCCAGTTTGATTTTTTTACATTTTGTTTTCTTGATGTAGGCTTTGCTGCAAGCCCTTGGTGATAGAAAAGGAATTAATAGATTTGGTGACTTCTCTGCTCCTCTGGATGAAGCTCTGATTCATGTCTCACTGGTATGTTGGAGCTAATGTGCTTTTAGTATCTTGTGTATTTCTATAAATGTGGAGCTAGCAGACTATGCCTTGGGCTGTGGATGAATCCAACTTCACTAACACTATGTTTGGATAACATTTTGGAAGGAAAAAATGGAAGGGGAAGGAAGGGGAGGGAAATGAAAGGAAGGGAGGGAAAATTAATGTGTTTTTCCTTTCAAATCTTACCATTGTTCCAAGGATTTGTTTTGTTTATAATGTCAAGGATCTTTTTCTTCCAAGTCCCCGTCCTCCATTTACCTCCCTTTTTCTATTAATATCCAAATGAGCGTAATGCAATCCTCCATTTTCTCCCTTCCTTTCCCCCATTTCCTCTTATCCTAACATAATGTATATACTGTCTTATTGATATTGTGAGCTTAGACTTGGTGATCTAGCAAGCCAGAAAATTCACATTGAGTTTGGTTTGGCAATGACTTATAGTTGATAATAGATTGTTTCTTTTTTAATTATGCAACAATTAACACTAATTTTGCCTTAGTGCAATGATGGAAGGAGACACTTCCAAGTGTTAGTGTTGGCAATTATATATAACTAACTCATGGAAATCAAAATTAGTGTTAATCATGTGCCCTCACCCTATAGGCCATGAATTGAGATGCAATAGATATATGCAATAGATATGTAGAGGCATAGCCTAGAAAGCTTTGAAAAAAAACCCTTTAAAATTGTGATTCCTTATGAAGTCAATGTTTATGGAAGCTATATGCATTCTAATAGTGCAATTAAGTTTGACTTGGACTTGAATAAACCGTAGCAATCAGTTTGAGACTAGATAGGTTATAATATTTGTATTTTTATTTGTTTATTATTTAGTATTACATGTGTTGTTACCACTTACTACATTCGCAATAAATTCCTTTACTTCATGGGGCCAAAGATTTATAATTATTTGATTTTGAATTATGATGACCTATAAGAAGATGACTCTTTAAATCATGTGCACTTGTTTTTATGTTAAGTTGCACTTGATGTTTCCTCTCAAGGGTCATTCAGATCCAACCACTTTGTTAGTGTATTTTCTAATAGGGGTTAGGTACTTAGGCTACGTACATCCAACCCTCAAATCCCACCTAAGGTGGGAGCCACTTAATGGCATTGGGGTAATGAAAGATGTTGCTGCCTTTTCTAGTATGTGCTGATTATAAGTTTTGTAGTATAGGCATATAGGTTGGTTGAAGATGATGTTACGTAGTGTTGAAAATTAACCTTGAAGCGAACGAAATAAAAGGAAGATGTAAATGAGTTAACTCTTTTTGAGAATCTTTTCCAACCCTATTCAAAACTAAGCTTCATGTACCACATTGGGAAATTTCAAAATAAATGACACATATTTCATGTTTTTGAGCAAAATTTAGGGTTACTTACACATAAATGTGAAGAGCCTTCTTATGCACACATTGGCTCATCTTATAATTCAAGGATATTTTTATTCTTTCACGGCCTCCTTAAATTGGGAGAAAATGCCTCAATTTATCATTTATTTGTTATGGACTATAAAAGTGGTATTATAATAAGCTCTTCTCATTTCCTCTCATGATATATACTCTATTTCTCATATATAGATCTAAACTTGCAACACCTTCAATGCTAGGTTTTGAGAAAAACAATCTCATACAATTGGCAATTTAAAATTAAGACCGAGTGAGATACATCCAAGACTGCAATTAGACATTTGACTATATTTGATTGAATTTCAATCAATGCCAGAGCCTGAGGTTCGCTACATATACGAATATATCATTTTTCAATGATCACCCACATGGATTCTTATTCTCCATTCATTCCGATTTTCTAAGTCTAGATCTTTCATATATTTTTCTACTCATCCTCCGGGTCATCTTTCTTCCTCCCTCTCTTTTTAAGTCTCAAAAGCTTCAACTTTCTATTTTCCATATCGGTTGGATGATACTCCCCTCTGTATTCTTAGTTCCATAGAAAGAACCTCTATGAAAGTTTTCGTAGCTACTGCGACATACTCCTACGTGCCCATTCAAATCACCTCTAATATAGAGCTTCTCATTCAGTATTTTGCACTATATCATTGAGCTTCGCTTTACCACATACATATTTCATTCTTATAATCCTATCATTCTTCTTGCATACCTCTATATCATTCTTAGATGTTTGTTTATCCATAATGACACCAACTCCATTTCGAAATTTCTATATTGTCCCTAGCATCACAATTTATATTCCTATACTTCACCTACTATCGTTTTGGCCCTATCTCTAACCCATTTTTCTCTTGTAAACATAACATGTTAAGTTTCCTAATTTCATGACATCCACTTTCCCACATCCTAGCCTATCACATAAAAGGTGCACATCTTAAGTGCTGCCTATTTCCACCATATATATATATGCTTTTGCTTATTCAACTCCAACTTTTTGGGAGTAGGAATTTCAAGTCTACCTTAAAAAATCTTTCTTCTTTACCAATTCCTTGATAGCTCCTTCCACATCAAGTGTAAGAAAGGCTTTATCATGCTCTTCTTCGGACCGATGTGGTGGTGGTGGTCAATGTTGCACTGAACAAAATTAGATCCGATGTGAGAAACGAAAATGGAAACAAGAAATGATAACTTAAGTTTCGGGAATGTAGGAAACAAAAGTACAATTTTATATCTACTAGAAAAATAAACATGAAAAACTCCAATGTAAGAGTACTTACTTGATACTAATTACAAATTGTGATGTGGCCTCTACTTCTCTGTTCATTTTTGGTATTGAAAGAGAAAAATTTCTCGTCTTCGAAAAGTTGGGTAGTTACAAATTGTGATGTGGCCTCATGACCTGCTAAATTATTTTCAACATGTTGCAATATCATTGTAAGAAGGCAACCTTTTTAGTTAGAATTATTTGAGATAAACCATGCTTGGAATCATCTTGAGCAGACCGAAGTTAGTTGGGATCATACTTGGGAATTTCCGTATCTATAAATTATAATAGCAAAGCCAATCTCAATAGAACAAAATTTCTCCTGGGAATGGTGATGACATAATGTCAGTCAATGAGTACGAATTATGTTTCCATTTTGTAGCTTCAATTTCCTGTAGGTTGCCTCTTTTTTAAATTTTTTTTCCTTTTTTGCTTTTATGATCTTATCTCTCACGTGTTTATTTCTTCTTCAGGATTTATCCGGAAGACCCCACTTGAGCTATGATCTACAAATACCGACTGAGAGAGTGGGGACATATGACTCCCAGGTTACTTTTAAATATGTTCTTGTGAAAGCTTTTCAATTAATTATTATATCAGAAAGTCGATACTTGTATTTTAGACAGTTAGGTCGGAAGTATAGGCATTGTTTGCTAACATGCATGGGAATTAAAGTAGGTTTAAGTCTCAAGACTTTCGAAACTGCTAGAACTTGTATCTCATTTGAGTTTTTGGCAAGTTAGTATTTCATCTGCTATCTTCTAATCACAGTAATCTTCTGAAGTTCTTTGAGTTGGTATTCATCTTTTAAAGTCCTTGAGTTTTTTTAATAACAGTTGTCGTTCATTCTGAATTTATCGTTCATCTGCTATGATTATGATTTTGATTTTGTGAGTTAGTATTTCTATAGTGAAACTTTTTGCAAAATGGCTTTCTTATATTCGTTGCTTTCATTATTGCTATGCTGCATATATTTTTGATTAATTGTTTAATTGGTGCATTTTAAATGTTGACATTTCTATAATATCTAACACATACTTAATGTTACTTATACGACCTGAGTCTTTTCTTTTCTTATCTAAACTGAAGTGACTTGATCAAATAAAGATGAGTGGCCCAATACGACATAGAAGTGTTGAGTGTGTTTGGTTTTGGCTGGCTGTATGAAATTCTTTTGAGCTTTCTTGCATTAATGAATTGATTTGAAACATATAACTTATTGGATCTCTCTATTTAGCTCGTGGAGCACTTTTTCCAGTCTTTGGTGAATACTTCGGGCATGACACTTCACATTCGGCAGGTTTGTTTACTTAATTGCTTATATTTGCTGCAGATTAGATGATGATCATACATACTATTGTTTGGACACGGGTAATGCATAAATATTGAATTGTTTGTGTCTGAACTCAGAATTAACTTCCTAAATTATTGGTTGAGAAAGAGTGGTTTCATCATACGATTTAAATGAACACTCCTGTCTTATTATTTGTCATTCATCTTTATCATTTCTTTTAGTAAAATTTGAGGCAGGTTATGTTAGTCCTTTGCTCTAAAGTCTATTTTATTTTCAAATTTCATTTCATTGAGCAAAGGCTGAAGGGTTATAGTAACTTTGTTTTTCTCAAAGCAGCTTGCTGGGAAAAATTCTCACCACATCATTGAGGCAACTTTCAAGGCCTTTGCCAGGGCTCTTAGGCAGGCTACAGAGTATGACCATCGTCGTGCAGGGACAGTGCCCAGGTTTGTAATATGCGTGCAAATAAAATATAGCTGCCTTATCATATTTTCTTATGTCTAAAAATTTATACCTGAGTCCCCAAATATGTTCTTCCAATTCATTTCAAGTCTCCCTGTCACCTTCAATTTCAGTGGTACCAGAACTAATCTGTTGCCAAGAGGCTCAATAGTATGCAGTATCTATGCACTTTGATTAGGATTGTCGATAGAAGAGTAAGTGTCAGTTGTATTTTTTTGTATGACCAGTTCAAAAGGGGTTCTTTCGCGTTCGTGATGACAAAAGCATCATAGGAGATGTACGCAAAAATAAATTCCAGTGTGCTTATCCTCCAAAAGACACTTCATCAGCGAGCATCAGCAAACTAATAATTTTTTGGATGTAAAATTTGTTGATGATGGGCGTTTGAAGGCAAAGAATATGATAAAGAAATCTGTTCATATTTTAAGACACACAATACTTGATTCTGTTGTAATCCCAGAAAGTTTTGTAAATCAGAACATGTTAATACAGTTGCACAATCTTGCTGCTGTACTTGAAACAATGTATTTGGTATGAAACAAGATGATTCTTTGAATTGTCTCTGTTTTGACATCAAAGGGGATTTTGAAATTGTATTAAGCTACATTTTCTTATTGAATGCCTGGACTTAACTCTTTCTGGATCAACTCAAAAGCCAGAAACACATTGCACAGCAATTGATACAGTACAAAGGAAGAACACAGCCAATTATGCTGTAACTACCTGTATAATCAACCTATTTAATTACTGACTGAATGTTCGAACAATGAGAATCTGCAGATGTGCAATAGGAGATTAGGGTTACAGCTCTTTCAGTAAAGAGTAGTGTGTACAAAGAGTCTGAGACCAATTCTATACAAGGCAAAATATGTGCAGCTACAAAAATTGTTCAGCAATATCTAAATCATGCAAGATCTCTGTCTTGACTTCATCACTGAGTGAAGCTGATGGACCTGCCTTTGCATAAAAGCTGGCAAGGGATCTTATTACTTTCTCCAGCTCTATGTAAGATTCCTGCAACATTAAAGCTTGAAGTGAATGTCCAAGTAAAATGAACGCTTTTGCCTTTAAGATGCACCAACTACCAAGGCTTAAAACAGCTGCAGAATAATTCTATGAATTGACTAATGTTGTTTTGGGAACTATTGCTTGTTTTCGAACACAACTTAAGACAATATCTAATTAGATCAATTAGGTCCAAAGCTGCATAGAATTATCATAATGCACTTCTGTATTAAATTACGAGCATATCCTCAATTTTCATGCCAATAACATGTTTTTTCATTCATTCCTGATCAATTGTATGCTGAAACAGAGACCAGATTGATAGATTCCGAGAGCATACAATTTGTACAGAGGCCAATCATATACCGAATCAGAGATCAATAGACATATGGGTACCCAAACTTATTGAGGTGTTGAAGTGGGTCAAATTTTTAACCAATCCAGAGATGTCCGGATAATATTCTCGAGCATATAAAAGATATCGTATTAACATACCAACTCATGTACGACCTGAAATAAAACTCCCTTCATCTCAGCACAGACATTTCCTTCAGCACAAATTTAACGAAAATGTAGCTAGGGCTAACAGATAGCTTTCTAAATAGGAAATGGAACACTTAATGAGATGGAGGGAGTGTGACCCAGAAAACTTGACCAATGATCTGAATGTACACCCCTAAAAGCTTCAGAAAATGTATCTAACAAAGCAAAGTGTTGTAATAAAAGTTCATCCAAAAAGAATCATCAATTTAGCAGCAATCAAAACCTGATTTCTGCATTCAGTAATGTAATGTATCTATTCATAAAGCAACCACATACCTCCTTGGTTAGAGCTGGCTGGCCTCTCCAGTTGATCAAATATTCCCTAATAGATTCTTTTGCAGAATCAGCAGTTCGTCTAAATTTGGCATTATCTTTTGGATCTTCCTTTAAAGACTCTCGAAGATTCTTTATAACTTCCCTTGCTGATTTCAAGTAAGCCTTAGGCAACACTTTACCTGACTTTGTTTTCTCATTGGGATCAAACAATGACTTTATTGTGTCCAACACACCCTCATCCTCTTGTTTATCATCTGCTTTTTCCACTGCTGTAACTGGTTCTGATATCATCCCCTGATAGATTGTCACTATTGCCACCAATGAAAATGTAGTGTTTAACTGTCTACGGGTAACCATCATTCGCACTGCCTGATTTCTG
Organism: Amaranthus tricolor; assembly: GCF_026212465.1. Lineage (NCBI taxonomy): Eukaryota > Viridiplantae > Streptophyta > Magnoliopsida > Caryophyllales > Amaranthaceae > Amaranthus > Amaranthus tricolor. The sequence goes on from NC_080047.1 coordinate 37,180,440, forward strand.
TTACCTCGAAACGGAAGGTATGCGAATGTATCAGTTTCCATACAGTTGATATGAATCCGGTTCTGGGTATTGTGCCGGAGCCTTTGGATTAAAATTGGGTAAGCAGGTGTTAAAGCTCCAGTCATTGTACCCTGTGGCAGTTGTTAACGGTGATCTTTTTTGTTGTTACTATCTCCAGATTGGACAAAGTGATAAGAAGCAGTGTCAGATTCAAAAAAATAAAAAAATGTCAACAATTTAAATAAAAAAATATATTTAACAACGTTTTAATTCATACTAATTGTCAACGTCGAATTCTCATATTTCAAAAAGAAAACTTACGTTCACCAACGTTTTAATTATACTAGTTGTCTACGTCTAGTGGCGTTTCCAGAAATAAAACAAGTGATGTACATAAATGAAAATATGTTCTACAATATTTTTCTAGCCTTTCACCTTCTTCTAATCTAACCAATATCATCTACTAACCTCACTAGATCTCAAGTTACTACTGCAGTTCAATTGCCCACTTTTACACTGTGTTTGGATAAAGAGAAATTGAAGGAAAAAGGATGGAGAATTTCTTATTTGGATAACAAAAACAGAGGGGAGGAATTTGAAGAGATCACAAGGACACATTTTTTTCTATTAAGAATACAATATCTCCTAAAGTGGAAAGATTACATGAACATCCACTCTCAACGGGGTCATAAACAATGCCACCGCCCTTGATTGGATTCTGTCCAAATAGGTGGACCGACACATTCTATTCCACCGGAAAGCCGACTGGCCGAAAAAATAAAGTTAGTATTCCCCTGCAGCACCGACCTTAGACTTTTCTTATTGTCTTTTGTGAAATCCTTCGCTTTCTTGTAGTTCTACATTTGTTTGTATCTTTTAATCATGACTCAAAGAACAACATTGTTTTCTTGAGTTCTTTATTCATAACTTAATTTTAATTTTTATAACGATATTGCTTCATACTTGTTTATAAATTCTTTATAATTTAAGTCTTTAGTATTCAAATGATTTCCTCACACATTCTACTTACCCAATACCCTTTATCTCAAATATCGTTAGTTCTTAGTTCTTTATTCACTGTTTCTTTTATTCTTTCTCATATTTCACATACAACTAATAATAACAAAAAGATACTTGTTAATAGAATAATACATATGAACAATGTACGCATATAACTATTATTTAATTTAATCACTCAAAATATATTTCGTAATCATTTCCAACCGCTTAACATAGTTCTAACTCCAAGAATCACTCAACACAATTAATCTCATGTCTAAGTACATACCTAATTCCAGCCAACTCCATAATTCCAATTATAACACCCACGCTCAAATTGACTCAAAATTCCTTATTGAACAAACTCAACTCTTACTTCCAACTAAATGATACAGCTCATGAGCTATATACACAAATTGCCTTAACAATTCAAATTAAATGAACTTAAATCATAGCCCAAAGTAACCAAGATCAATTCCACCTATTCAATTTAGAATTGAACTCGCATTTCCAATTTTATATCCAACGCATATCACAGAAGTAAAATAAGCCTACAAAATCAAATTCATATACAATTAATCAACCTTAAATCCATACTCCGATTCATCATAATAGATTTTATTTCTAATATCACGACCTATCTTTAATATCCCAATACATACATCAATGTATTGATGCATACTTTGGTAGCTTCTTACTACTCCTATTTAAATTCACATTCATACAATTCTTCTTAGTATCAACTTATGTTCAAACTCATATTTATGATCCCAATTGATGATCAACTTCGTCTACTGCAAATCCTTATTCCAATTAGCTTTCATGTTCTCAAGTCAAAACTAAAATCTCCAATTATGTATCACTATCTCAAGAGCAATTCAATTTCATTCCCTATTTCTTCAAAACATTCTCAATAAACCTAAATGGAAATAAGACTAATTACATTTCAATTTTCAATTTCAATCATCAATTTCATAACTAAAAACCCAACAATGTAGTATAATTCTCTTAAAAAGTGGAACAATTATGGGAACAGCCACCAGGTCTTCAGCATGCATAGTTCTATATTAGTTCTGTATCTGGAAGAGGAAGAATAAGGAGCAGCTCGGTGTTCCCAAATAATAAGGTACAGCTTGGTGTTCCCAAATATGCATACATAGTAATAAGGAACAGTTGTTAGGATTTTAGGCGCCTTTTCTTGATTGTATAGCCTTTAGAAATGGAAGCCAATTCTATAAATAAGGCTCTCCTCCACTTTGTAAAGGGAGTTTTTTCAGTTTTCAATCAATCAATCATGAACTTTCATCAAAGTTAATTGAGCATTCAGAGAACAAGTATTGTTTCTGTTTTGTTATTTCTGTCTTGCAAAGGTTGAGTGTATTCAATCCGTGAGAGATTCATACTTCTCCAAGATCACGTTGATCATCGAGAGAATTGTGAGGAATTAGGCCTTGCATTCCTAAGGGGAATCAGTGTCTTTTCCAGGGATAAGTAGTCATTCAAGATTACTTAGAAATCAAACCCAAACAGACAATCTGATCAAGAAAACGTCTGTTCTAAATTGTCTGATTTGTTGTGCGAGTGAACAAGTTGATCATAATCGATCTTCCGCTGCAAACTTGTTCCAAAAAGTAAGACTTCTCTCAAAATAAATTAGGAAATAAATAAATATAGCATTTAAATTCAAAGGCTTGAAATTCAATTTGGTGGGAGTGTACCTCAAGATGAACTTTGATCGAGATAGCGAATAACGAAGGAGCAGCTTTTCTATATCTGGTGATTGAGCAAAATTCCAATGGCTGTATCGAAACTAGCTTAATTAGACTTAGTAGTCAAGTTGCAAAATAGTGAAAGGACATCAATTTTACTAACCTTAACTTAATTTGATGTCAATGGAATTGAAGAAACAATTAAAAGTCTTCAATTTAGTAAAGCCCTAATTTGATTTGGGATTAAAGAAATTGAAGAACAACTAGGGGTTTCATCAAAAACAGAGGAATTCACGGAACTTAGAGTTATTGAAATGAACATGGAAAAAAAATCAAAATAAGAACAATAAACTGAGATAAGGTAAAAGAAAGAGTACCATTTAAACGGAGGAACACAAGTTATAGAATAAAGATGAGGTTAAATGAATAAAAGAGCGAAGGTTAGCAGCAAGACGGGTAACTGGCTGACGGGATGGAATGTTGCGCTGGTGTCGCGTAGCTGCTTGGGAGGCAGCAGTTGGTCGTCGGTGAGGCTTGGCCGCAGGAGCTGGTGCCCAGTTGGTAGGCAGTTGCTTGTTGTTATGGATGGTGGTGTGGCTCAGGCATGCGATGGCAGTGGTGGTGGCATGGATGCGCGGGTGGGATTGAGTTGGTGAGGTACTTGATTTGGGTCTCCCTTTTTGGGTCAGAGAAAGCATATGGAGAGATAAGGGGAGGATGAATAGGAAGAGAGTTGAAGAGTAAGGCTTATACGTGTAGCCTTAGGTTTTTTTATTGTTATTTTCCTTTTTTTTTCATCTTACTTATTATATTATTTTTAAGGAAATCTGTGGCAATTCTGAAGTTTTGGGTGTTTTTAATAATTAAAATTTTTTTAAAAATCCAAGAGGTAATTTAGAGGTATGCCAAAATGTTCCACTGTGATTTTTTTGCATCAAATACATTAGCAAATGTTAAAGTCAAAGCCTAAAGCTATCAATTATAAATTTCATCAGCTTTTAACATATTTTTCCAAATTACATTTTTCTTCCAAATTCAAATCCTACTTTTTTCAATTATTCGTTTACTATAAAATTAAGATTCCATTGTGCTTAAAATGAATTTTTTTTCAAAATACTTCTTCAAATTAGAGCAAAGAAATGTAATTGCTTCAAGTAAAATTGGATGTAAGTAAGTTTAGGTTCTCCTTGGGGGAATAAAATTTACATTTTTTTGCATTAATTCAAATCACTTCGTTGTTACTTCCAAGTGAATTTGAATAAATATTTCGAAAAAACTTTATTTTAAGCACAATGGAATTTTAATTTTATAGTAGATGAAAAATTGAAAAAAAATAGGGTTTGAAATTTGAGTAAAAAATGTAATTTAAATGAAAAAAGGTAGAGTCAGAGTTTATGATTTGGGAAAAAATGGTGAAAGCTGATGAAATTTGTAATGGATAGCCAAATAAAAAGGAATATAACAACCTTCAACCTTCGACTTTAACGTTTGTTAACGTTTTTGGTGCAAAAAGGTCACGTGGAACATTTTGTCAAACCTCAGTGTTACCGCGTGAGTTTTTAAAAAGTTTTGGTTACCTCATGGAATTTCTCTTTTTTTATTATTACCATTACTTCGTCCTACTATACTAGTACAACTGTGTATTTCGCAACTACTTGCTACTACTCTTAATACAAGAGAAAAAAAATTGACCTTAATATTTAAAAGTATTATTTTATTTATTTTTGGGAAATTTCACGTGGTAAACCTGAAATTTGAGGCTTTCCACGTTATAACCAAAACTTTTAAAAAATCCATGCGGTAAACCTGAGGTTTACCAAATTGTTCCACCGTGACCTTTTTGCACATAAAACGTTAGCAAAACGTTAATTTCGAAGCTTTAAGGCTGTTGTATGCCTATTTATGTGACTCACCATTTCAAATGCCATCAGTTTCAACCTTTTCCCCCAAAACAAATACCCTAACTCTACAAACACTAAAAATCATAAATTCAACCCAAAGTATTTCAATAACATTCCATTAAAAATAAGTCAAACTCAAAAAAAACCCTACAAACAATTCTATAACTACAAAACTCTAAAGGTCTATACAAAGAAATACTCCTTGCTATATTCTTTACTTGTCACATTTGAGTTAGGTATACATTTTAAGGATAGTGAGGATATCACGTAATAAGTAGTAGTTAAAAATATAAAAGGAAAGGGGGTTGTGCGCGACCAGACCGCGACTGGGTTACAAAACACGCGAGTGGACCGCGGCTCGGTCGCGTATTAACCGCGGTTCACTCGCGTGTTTTGAGCGACCCAGCCGCGGTCTGGTCGCGCGACCCCCTCCCCATTTCCCTTTTTTTTTGTTTTTTTGAATTTGTGCATTTAATATCAGAAAAAATTGTTTCTAAAAACCAACCTTTTGGCTATCTCTAAATAAAGGGTCAACGTTTCATTTATTCAATAAAAATGCAACCTTTGTCTCATTTTTGCAAATAAAGGGATGCACGCAACTAGATTGCGGCTGGATCGCACAAAACGCGCGAGTGGACTGCGGTTCAGTCGCGTGAAACGCGACTCCGTCCAATCGCACGATCCATGCGACTAACCTCCTTTTCCATTTATTTTTTGTTTTTTTTTTCAAAATTTGCAATTGATATTGGGATATGTTAAAAGATTGGATTCATTGCTAACCTTTTCCTCCTTTTTCATAATTAAAGTAGCTCTTTTTCAATTCAATCAAATTTGAAAGCAAAATTTGAAATTTTTTTTCCATCCCATTAAAATTACTAAATTATATTTTCTACCTTAAATTACAAATATTCTTCACCTAAATTACAAAAATTATAATGGGTACACATTAAAAAAATTAAATTAAACTAATTCTTCGATTCTTTCTTGATTTCTTCAACATTTTTTGGTTGACAATCGATAATGAGAAGTTGACAACCTTCACGCCACATGCGCATGTGGATATTAAATCTTTTAAAGAACACAACAAATTTTATTTTAAAATAAAGCCATCTAAATTTGAAAACTTTTCCCAAATAAAGAACAAATTTTCACAAAACCAACAACCCAAACAACATACAAATATCCGAAATTTCAAATTTGGAACCACAACATAAACCAGCATAAAACAAAACCAACAATTATCAATGAACAAGTTATTCACCAAAATTTCAGAATGGCAAAATAGAACCAACTTAATGGCGCCACAAAACAGAAGCACTAGAAGACTCCCTTTATATAAGGGACAACCGCATTTATTAACTCCATCAACAAACATTATTTATTAGTTCAAGTTCAATTAAAATGGAAAGATCAAAAGAATTAGATAATTATAGTAGGAAACAAATAATGCATGAGTTATTTTTGTCTATCGACAATAAAGGGAAGCCAACACATGAAGTAATGGGTGAAATGTCAAATAAGCACAAACTCAACTGGAAGATCATATCAAGAATATGGGGACAAGTTAAGCAACAACAACAAAATTCGTTTCCAATAAATGTGAATAGTAAAAGGATTGGAAAGAAATTAAGGTCAGAAATCATCTTTAAGTTTAAAGGCTTTGAAAAAGCTTCAAACAGCAGTAGCAAGGGCTATGGGTGTTAGTCAAAGCATAATATGGAGATAGAAGAAGAAGAAGAAGTTCATTCGAAAACACACCAATGCAATTAAACCATTACTAAATGACAAAAACAACCTTGAGAGGTTAATATTTTGTCTTTCAAGTTGCATTTAAGATGATGAAAGAAACAATTTTAAGTTTAATAACATGTCAAACATAGTTTCATAAGATGAGAAGCTATTTTACCATATTAGGACACAACAAACATATTATCTCACACTTGGGGAGGTAGAGCCACATAGCGAAATTCAATCAAAATGATAAGTGCCCAAAATCATGTTCATATATGCAGTGGCCAAACCAATATTTTCAAATGATGGTCAACTAATCTTTGATGGAAAGATATGAATCTTTCCTTTTATATCTCACGTACCAGCTCAGAGGAGCTCAAAGAACAGCAAGAGGGGAGAGACAGAGACCAAACTCATACAATCAATCACTAAGAATCACATGAGGGATAGGATTGTTTCTTAGTGATTGATTGTTTAAAAGATATTACTATCAATAAGAAGCAAATGGCTAGAAGGAGCAAGCAAGACAATATACATTCAACAAGCCAATGATAAGCCACACATTTTAGATGATAATTTAGGCTTTAGGGAGGCAGCAACATTAGAGGGGTTTAGCTTTCATTTAGTCCAATAGCCCCCTATTTCTCCAGACATGAATGTCTTGGACTTAGGCTTTTTTTAGATCTATACAAGCATGGCAACATCAAAAATCAGCATACAATTATTCACAATTGGTGAAGGCTGTAAAATCTACATTTGAGTCTTTATAACCAAATGCTTTGAAATTTGTTTGGATCACATTACAAGCATGTAAAATTGAGGTGATAAAAATTTTGGGTGGTATATATACTATTCCACACATGAATAAGACCAAACTTATAAGGGAAGGAAGACTTCCAGATTATTTGAGTGTAAGGAGGGCGTTACTTGGATACAAAGGTTGAAAAAACCATGTTTGAAGTCATCTTATTTTACTTAGGCATCAATGATGAAAAATATTTTCACCAAACAACAGCAAAAACAGTACCAACACAAGCATCAGAATTACCAACAAATGAACAAACAATCCAAGCATCAAATGAACCAACATTTGAACAAACACAGAGGCAGTACTAGCAGATCAGACACCAAATGAACCAACAGAATAAACAACACAAGCATAGAATCAACACTTTTGCATATTAGATGGGCAAACAACGTACATATCACAAACAAGAGTATACTTTTAGGTTACTTGTGAATACTCACTTTTGGAAAAATTTAGGTAAAAAATTGGTTAGGTATAAACATCATGTATTAGATCTCATTAAGTTGTTTAACACTAAACATAATAATGGATATCAAAGTATTAACAAATTATTGATGGCTTAAAAATAAAATCAATTGAAATGTCTCTCAGAGAACAATTTGTTCTCATCATAGAGTATCCATAAATTACATCACTTGTCTGCTAAATCTGGTGAGAACATTGCCTCCAAAACTTTAAGTTTGGTGGCATTATGAACTTAAAATCCAAGATTGGTGGCAGAAGAAGCAATGTTAGGGTTACAATAGCTAAGAATCGTATTTTTGCCCTAAAAAAATCATAGAAAAAGGGGAGGTCTCAAAATCATCACAGACCCACAAACATGCGTACAACCAAACAACAAAAATACGAAATTGTTAGAAGGAAAGGTATATCCATATACGAGAAAAGGGTCCATGAACATCAAAATCAAACTAAACATCATCATCAGCGAGTAATTCTTCATCTGAAGAAGGGAAAAGATCTTCAATATCTAGTAGATCTAGTATCTAGTTGAATATCGAACAAACCCTATCTTTCTTCATCCTCTAAATTCAAATTCGTTCCCTAATTAGGATCCGTTTTTACAGAAATGGTAGGAGAAGAAGGGACATAATTGTAGTAGTCAAACCAAGGATTTGGAAGACCCACGAAATCACATTCTTCAAATGAAAAAACCAAGAAAGACACGAACTTGGTGACTCAATAATCGTACAAACCCAGATCAAAGAACCCAAATCAGAGGAGAGAGAGAGAGAGAGAGAGAGAGAGGAGAAATGAGTAACAATCAAAAAATTAGGGTTATAGTTGGTCCGTCATAAAGGAGGAAGATGAAGAACTTCATCCTTAAGGATGAAGATGAAGGGCACTTAGGAGGAAGATGAAGAACTTTGAAAGTTAGGGTTTTTTAGGTCAGTGAAGTAATAAGGGGGGGTGGGGGGTAGGGTAAGATTTAAAAGGGAGGGAATAATTAAGGGGTTAATTGGGATTAGTAAATTAAGTAGATTAGATTAGTTAGGTAAGTGAGGGTATTTTTATAATAACACATGGAAAATAAGGATGATTTGGTAAAAAAACCAATGCCAAAAAAGAAAATGGGACAACTAAGATGAACTTACCCAATAAGAAAATGAGATAAGTAAACAGAATAGGAGAAGTATAAATTACACACCCTATTAGCAATAATAGAAGTAAACAAATTACTCAACATAGAAAAAATGGAAATTAAGCAGCAAAAAATTCGATGATCGATGGCGAGTTGCAATCCAAGTGATTTCAGCTGTGAATGGGATTGGGAGGGATGTTCTTATTTATCTTATCGCTGGAGATAATAATATGTGTTAAGTCTGATGCTTGTAAGTTGCAAGTATTTACATCATAATTGGATTTTGGTAAAACTTGAGGGATGGTCGCTGTTAACAGCAGACGATTACTTAAGTTGAATCAAAGAAAGTCAACCTAACGATTACTAACAGTTGGCGACCAACTGTGCACACAACATGCCTTTCAATGGGAAGTCGTGATAGTATAGCGATGTCCAACAAAGTAATCGTCATCTCACTGAGTAGGAAATGGAAGGTATGTGTCTCTTGGCGCCATCACTCAACCAATGTTGTCACAAAAAACCTATCTTTTTCATTTTCATGGGTTTTTATTTTGTTTGTATATTTGTGTTGCCTTGCGTGGTTTTTTTTCTCCTATGTTTTTTTATAGATCTTTTTCGAGCCAATGGTATTATTAGCCACAATCTCCAATGATAAGGGTATATTATGTTGTCTTCTCATGAACATGATATACCAGGTATAATAATGATAATAATAATGTTTATTTTAAAAAATAATCTTCATATCTCGAGTCGTGGCTTGTACTGGTTTGGACTTAAATTTGCTACTGAAGTAAACATCAAGTCTCTTAAGGAGTTTTTTAATGTATATAATCATATTACCATAACGAATTCCAAATATACTATCAAACTGTGAATAGGGAACTTTTCTTATTATGAGTACGATCAACACAAAATCGATAGTCATCACAGTTGGAGCAGTGAAGTTGACTATTGTTCGGTTTTCCAACATAAGGTGTAAGAGGACCGACACCTTGATACTTTAGTAATGTTGATCACATTTACCCAATTCGACAAAATTACATCGAATCTACAAAGATAGGGGATAAAATTAGAGGCAAATTGAGAATGGGTGTGCATAAATTGCAACTAGAGGCAAAGAGGTTATTTGTTTCCGATTGAGAATGGGTGTTCAATTAAGAAAAGTATAAAACTATTGGATAAAGACATAAAGATAAAGTTAGGACATGAGAAATTCTTTCACCATCATGTATCACCCATAAACATCTCATATTCTATGAATCCTCAAAAAATAATCATTTATGCATTGAGAGTTCTTGAGACTATAGCTTCCTTACTAACACACACTTGTCATTTGGAATTGGAGTACTTATTAAGACTAGAATATAGAAGTAACTCTTTGGCAAAATACTCCATTAGACTAGTAGAAATACGGATTATATTAATTTCTATGTCTCCATTATTGTTGGGCGCAATTACTAGCTCATATCCTCATTCCCCACGATTGTTTTGCATCCAAGTTTATGAAAATCATATCAATGAATCAATTCAACAAAAAATTTATAAATTTTTGTTTAGTACCGTTCTAAAATTAGAACACTATTTTATATGTGATCACTTTTAAAGCTTATGTGATCATTTTTTTAAGGTTTATGTGTTCACTTTTAAGGCCTATATGAACACTTTTAAGGCCTGTATAATCACTTTGAATGACCTATGTGCTCACTTTTAAAACTTATATGATCACTTTTAAAGCTTATGTGATCACTTTTAAAGCATAAGTGATTATTTTTAAAGCTTATGTGATCACTTTTAAAGCTTATGAAGATTGTGTTTTGTAGTGGTGGTGGACTAAATTAAAAATGATCATATATACCTTAAAAATGATCACATAGAATAGTCAAAGTGATCAAACATGCTTTAAAAGTGATTGTATAAGCCTTAAAAGTGATCACAGATGCTTTAAAGTAATCACATAAGCTCTAAAAAGTGATTACACAGGAAATTAAAAATAATCACATAGGCCTTAAAAGTGATCACATAGGTCTTAAAAGTAATCACATATGCCTTAAAAATGATCACATAAGCTTTAACGACTTGTTTAACAATCACACTAAATGGTGGGATTAGTAATGATAAAATTAACGTAATTTTGATAGGAATATCTCTTGACAAACTTAATGGTCATGCCTATCCTTTAACATACTTATTTTCTTCACGTAATTCATTCCATTACCTTACCATTTGAATATGTAAGATGAGGTGGTAATGAAAATAGTAAACAAAAGTTCTTTATGATCAAACTTTCATTATACAAATAATGAAAATTTACACTACAAATCATTCCTATTATCACCAATTAGTATTGTTAATCAAACGGGCTGTAAAATTCATCACTTATATTAGTAAAAAGTGATAACATAGACTTTAAAAGTGATCACATATGCGTGATCACGTAAGCCTTAAAACGGATCACATATATGTGGGCTAGTTTAGGAAAGCTGCATACAACAATTCCTACAAAAAATTTACATTTATGGGTAAAACCCCCAAATATGCTATATACAATTTATTTAATTACTGTTTGGTGAGAAAAGGTTACATAAGTTAAAAATGCAATGTATAAAATGTTAAGCAAAACACTGGATGAAATCATTTAAAATAGTTATTTTTTTATAGTCTTCATTGACTAAATTCCATCTTTTGTGAATTATAAAATCTGCCATTTTTATTATTAAAGTTGAATAAACTTCACTGCAAATTCAAGTGGAGTCATTAGACCCCATTGCTTACAACATGGCTCCACCCCTGTTCTTGGCATTGGTGTCCTAAACAAGCAACACTAAATAGGAGTGTAAGCCTCATGATAAGATCTAGTTCATTACTACTATCTTCGTTTTAATATCTTCTTCTCAAATAGAATTTTCACATTTTATTGTCAAACTTTGACTAGAATTTCTCATCGATCTATAAGAAAAAAAACATATGCATGTGAGATCTTGTTTGATCCGTCTCAATATATAATTTCTAAATATAACTTTTTAGAATTTTTAAAAGCTCATAATTAAAATTCTTTGAATTTAAACTTTATATTAGGATCTATGAAAATAATAAATGGGAAGAACATTTGAAAACAGAGAAAGTATATAACTAACAAGATGAATATGCAAAGCTACTAAAAGCATCATCAAGACAAATACACACGTTTCAAGCTTCTTGGCTTCCCAACCATCAACATGAGAATGATAATAACGAAGCACACCATCATGTAAATCACAAAATCAACAAAGAACAATAAGAATGAACTAAGCTAAGGAAACTTAACTCATGCTTCTGTCCAAATACTCTTTTTTTTTATATATGTACATGAGGTTACGTAAGGATAAAGAAATTAAAAAACGCAAAATAAAACTCCTCCCACTAATGCAGGCCCAACAATCATCTCTATTTGTATCAGCGAGATTTTTGCTTTGCACGATGTAGGCCAAATATGCAGATTCCTCTTGTGGTTATAATATAATATATTAGGAGTTATAACATAATATATTTGTAATTATAACATAATATATTTAAAGTTATAACATAATATAATTGGGGTTACAAAATATATAATTGCAGTTATAACATAATAGATTTGGATTTATAGCGGTATATATTTGTGATATAATACTACAAAATTGATATTATAATAATACAAACAAATATATTATGTTATAAAACCTCAAATATATTAACTTTTAATTCCAAATATATTGAGTTATTACCCCAAATATATTATGTTATAATCTCAAATATATTACGTTATAACACCAAATATATTATGTTATAACCCCAAATCATAAAAATTAGCCATAATTGTCATCTTCAACATCACTATTCTCCACCATTAATGAACCTTAATTTTAAAAAAAATTAAAAAATCTGATTTATTACTAAACGATGTTTTATTTTGCTTGGGAATATGCAGTTAATCAGAAAATTTTTCATCTTCCAAAAAGAAAGCAGTTTTTTATATTTTTTTTTTAAAAAAAACAACAGTTTTTTTTAATTAAGATATTTACTAAAGAAGGAAAGTGGGTTGGACTCTTGAGAGCCTTCTTTAGAAAAGACGATCTCTCAAGAGAGAGCTTGTATTTTATTTAATCATATTAACTTCCCAAGAATGAATAAATGCTAAACTAATAAATTATAATTAAATTCTTATGTTTACAAAACAAAAATAATATTAAATTACATAAATAAAAACAAAATTCTTTCTTATATATAACCCTAAGAGCTGTATATATCTTTTTTCTTCATATATTTAATTTAAGTTAATTTTCTAAATTGCTCTTACCTCATTTCGTTATTTAATTTCAGTAATGTTTCGGTCATGAAACGATGAATTGTAAAAGACACTTAAAATATCTGGAGATAGGTGTAATCGGGAACAACCATCAATATGCTGAAAATGTTTATGATCCTTCCGCTGATGAGACCTCAAATCCTGCAATACAACGTTAGCCTTGTCCGGGGGTGATTTTCCGGAAAACCCCTCCGACGCTCAAGTCAGATCGGGAGACAGAAAGTAATGAATATATGATAATGAATGAATACAAGATTAACGGATTGTAGGATGAGTTCAGATCAATTGAAGGAATATTTGGTTCAGTATAGATTGTACGTAGGAGGGTGAATATTTATTGTGGTGTAACGATAGCAATATAAAAGCTTAGTCCCGTGCAAATGATGTACGCGACATGTATTTATCATGGTAGAATGGAGGTTAAATGGTGAATAAATGTGGGAATCATGGGGATGATGGGTGAGTGGTAGATTATGGTGAGTAATGGGTAGTTATTTTAAGAAGTTATTGGACCGAGTTGGGTGGTTAGGGTTTGACTAAATAAATTACGGGTTTATTTATTTGACCCCATAACAAGTAACTTCTCCTTAAATTAAACACTATCAACTAAAATTAAATATTGAAACTATATATAGACAATGAATTTAACCCTAAAAATGCCATGATAAATATTGATTTAAAGTTTGTAGTAAAATTTCTTTCAAAAAGAAATTTGTAGTAAAAAAAAATAAGAGTTACGTGCAACTTGATCTAGGCTATGTCACATAGTGCGACTTGCAATTTTTTTGAACTTTTTTTTATTTAATTTATTTTTATTTTTATAGAATATATACAGGAAAATATGGAGGATAAATGTGGTGATGAAGTAGAATATTCAACAAGATTTATTACGGATAGGCAAAATTATTAATGAATTGCAAGCTTGGTAGGGGTGTCAAAAAATATCCGATTTGGATTATCCGATTCGGAATATCCGATATCTGGTTCATAAACCGGATACCAGATATCGAATTCGAATTGAGGAATTTGCACAATCGAATATCTGATTTTTTTATTATTTTATTTTTTATTTAATATATAATTTTTTGTATAAAAAAACTTGTGAAGTTTCATGTGGTAATCTTGAACTTTCGGCTTTTCCACGTGATAAACAAACGTTTTTTAATTCACATGGTGACCTTGACATTTCAACTTTTCCACGTGGTAGACAAAAGAGAATTTTTTTTTGTTAACTTAACGCTTCTTTTACCTATGTAATGACATTTTTTTTTCAAGAAAATAAACATCGTAATTACCCTAATTGATCACATATTTCGAAATCCAATCGAAATAAGTAATTAATATTAATATAACCAAAAACTTACATTTTGTCTGCCTCATGAAAAATTTGAATGCTCAAGGTCACCACGTGGATTTAAAAAATATTTGTGAAAAAGCTAAAAACTCAGGGTCACTACGTGGAATATCCCAAAAAAACTTTGTTTATATTGTTGAATGTACTAATATTTACAATTCTCAATTACAACTAACTTGCATAATTTATTGTTAATTAACTTAGACTTTTGAATATCCAACCATATTTCCAAAATGATTTTTTTTTCAAACTTTAAAAAATAAGTTTGATAAAAGTAAGAAACCAGAATGAGTTTAAATTTTTATGTGTAAAAAATAGCAAAATATTCTAAAAATAGCCAAAAAATATTTATAAAGTAATTGATCCATGCTCATTATATCACTATTTTCAATGTACTTTTCCCATTATAGACATGATTTTCACCCCTTTTGTGTTATTCCTCTATGCTTTCACTTAGTTTTGTGTCAAAAAGTCATCTTAGGCTAAATATTGCATGTATTCTCATAGAAATGCATGCCTTTTGGCTCCGACCATCATAAGGAGGAAACACACCCTCATTAGAGTCTCAAAAGGCCATTATAAGAGTCTTGGATCAAGTGCAAAAGACGAAACGAAGAAAAAGAGTGAAGAAGCAGCTGCCTAACCATCCAGGCACATCTCGCCTGATCGGATAAAAATCAATTAACTTCCTGAGATTTTCATGAAGAGAACCTCACGAAGGGAATTTCTAGAGATTTTCATAGTGTCCCGCTCTCATTCTCATCACCGTGATGTTTAAAATAATTTTTTGTAAACAAGTTCGAACAATTTTCCATCCAAATCTTCCCGTAAACACCTCAGTAGAGAAGTCATAAACACAAAATTTGTCATCACTTCATAACTCATCAACTAAACTCAGTGGCATGTAGTCATCTACACATATTTATAAGTTAGGGGACCTTATGTAGCTCTGTCATTTGAACTTTGGATATTGAGACAGGATTATTTTTTACGCGATAAATTGAATGCACGCATTTCTCCTTACCCTCTCCTTGGAAGGGGCACGTGTATGATCTGTCCGCTATTCTCCTCTCCGTACCCTAACTTGTGCGAGATATTGAGTTAATGACTCTGACTCTATATCGAGACAGAACCTCTCGACTTTGCATAGAATTAACAATCAAGGAAATGAATCTCATCAATGTACGAGTGCT
Organism: Amaranthus tricolor; assembly: GCF_026212465.1. Lineage (NCBI taxonomy): Eukaryota > Viridiplantae > Streptophyta > Magnoliopsida > Caryophyllales > Amaranthaceae > Amaranthus > Amaranthus tricolor. Next base: position 37,196,041 of record NC_080047.1, read on the forward strand.
TATAGCTTCCCATATCTTACTATCACATATTCACAATTCAAATATATAATTGAATCTCTCCCCTACAATTGGGAGGGGAGATGCATGTACTTTAGAGTATACTCGAGACAAATATTGTACATACAAGACTGAACTGTAAAAACTAAGTAAAAAGAAGTAATTATTGATAAATCATTTAGAAATCTATAGCATCAACAGGTAGAGATGTTGTTCTTTGAAGGGAATGAGGAAGCACAGCTCCTGGGTAAAAGCTATTAGCAGTCGCTATATTCTCGGGGCTGCAACACTCGCTTTGAAGCTTTCGGGTCTGCAAATTGCTGCATTTCCTCCTAAAAGATTGGGTAGCGAATTGAGGCGTAAAACACTTTTCCAATGCGTTTTTAAGATCGCGGGCTTTTAATCCTCGTCCAAGGGGAGGCAAAGGTATCTTCTTATTCCATTTTAATCGATTGTATTCCTTTTCTGCGGTGGAGAATCGGGGCTTCATATCTGCACTCGAGTGCGGATCAATCAGTTCTTTCAACTGCAATTGGTACTTTGACTTCAGCCATATCAGCTCCTTTCGTGCCTCGTCCTCATACTCTTTATCGTCTACAACGGAGCTAGCAGGAGAGTTATACGGCGTTTGAGTCCGACAAATATTTTTCGAGATCGTCGTTTCATTTTCTAAATTCGAAAGGTCATGTGACTCGCATGTTTCACCAAAGTGGAAGTTCAAGCTTGGTCGACGATGATGATGACCATATGGCTCGGTATTCAGTATCACACCAGAATCTTTCCCATCAGCCTCGGATGAAAAAGTTATCTCTTCAAAACGTCCCCTCATAGAAGTCGATCCATGACTAGAGCAACGGAGGAGTTGGATATTACGCGGCTTTGGGCTTGGGCTGCCCAAGGTAAGATAATCTGCTAAAGAAACACGAGCCACAGAGTCATTATCGTCTTTGATGCTAGAGCACTCGGATGCTTCTTCTACTGCCGAACTTTGCTTCCAATCAGGGACTAGGGAAGCAATCTCACTATCGATCATATCTGCTATTCGTTGCACATCTTCCTCTTTAATACTTAGTTCGCAAACCATTTCAGTTGTTACACTTAACGCAGTGTCGGTCTCGATGTCAAAAGGAAAGTAAATATTCCGCACTCTCCCTGAAACCAAAAACCAAAAAATAGTACTATTTTAGCAGATAAATTTGTTATTGGGTTTGTACACAAAAAACCCGCATAAGTGGAGATCTGGCTAAACATAGACCCGATGAGGTTTCACCCTAAAACTAATTGGTAATAGGAGGATTAGCCCATCAAGTATATATGTTAGTAAACCTCTTTCTAATTCTTCGATCTGAGTAATCTTTCCAATATTAGCGTCTTAAAATCACTCTTTAATATAGCAAAAGGTGATTACCAAAATTAGTACCTTCTTTGTCGGTAATTCTGAGTCGTAAGAAGATATCGCCATTTGCTCTTCTCTTCCCCTTGATGCTGATGTCCATATCGGTCAAATCATCATCGTCAAGGAAAGTGAATAGCTCAATTTCATTGGCAGCTGATTCTAGTGTTTGGTACTCATGCTCATGATCCGGTTCGTAGCCAGCATACTCAAAGCAACTGTTATTTATCAAAATGCTGTCATTTTGGCAAGGTAATGGCACAACTTTACTGATATTATCAAACAATCTATCATCCTTGATTGGCCTCAAATCATATCCTTCGTCATCATTTTGCAAAAACGGGTCGTCTAGTAGCTCCTTTGCCGACAATCTATCAGACACAGTTGCTAAGCATTTCTCAACAAAGAGGCGCACTTCCGGATCCTTCACCTTAAAAAGAGATTCTGGTTTTTTCCCCTAATACAAAATTTTCAAATCAATTAAACTAGTTGAGGATGCTGTGATTCATCATCATCATCATCATCAAACCAATATCCCGCTCGAAGACAGGGTCTGGGCAAGAGAAGGTGACGAACAATCCATACCGGTACCCCTTGAAAGAGAGTGCCAAAGGACTGCGGTCAATTTCACCCCGAAAAGGTGAGGATGCAGTGATTCATCATCATCATTATCAACCCAATATCCCGCTCGAAGACGGAGTTTGGGTGAGGGAAAGTGACGGCAATCCATACCCGTACCCCCTTGAAAGAGAGTGTCAGAGGACTGCGGTCAATTTTACCCCAAAAGGCAATGATTCAGTAATTCATACAAGTAAATAAACGAGGGTGTTATTGTCCGCTTACAGAAACAACTTTCTTGTAAATTTGAGCAGGGTGTGTGCATTCACTGTAAGGATATTCAAACGTAACCATTTCAAGTACACACATCCCAAACGAATAGATGTCAACCAATTCATTGTATTCTTCGGCATAAACCTCTGGCGCCATGAATTCTGGCGTACCTGAATTAGGAAACATAGCAATACATATCTTAACAAGCATTAAAATCAGACAAATAATTGATTTCCATCAATTACAATGAATCTGAATGATTAATTGACACCCCAGAATACTCCAAGTAGGCAATTATCAAATAAATAATCATTGTACAGAATGTACTACTATATGATTCAATAATAGAGCTACTACAATATGAGAATTAATTATAAAACTAAGATTAAAAATAGGGCATTATTGCATTGATCAAACTATTTTGAGTTACCATCAATAAGAATTTCAATGATTAAAATCGACAGCTCAAACTTACCAACACAACGGGCAGCATGAGATTTCCTGAGAATCGCGGCTAAGCCAAGATCTCCGATCTTGACTTCCCCTTGGTTGCCATTAATGAAAATGTTGTCACATTTTAGATCTCTATGTATTACTGGTGGGTCATGACTATGGAGGTACAGAAGCCCTTCAAGGATCTGCCTACACCAATGTTTTACTGCTCTAATGTTAACCTTTTTATGCTTCAGCCTATACCTATATCATATAAAATTAATCATACAACTTTTTACCAAATAAACAAATCAAAACACATCATAAAGCCTAGTAGTCAACTCTTAAAGCTGGAATCTTTTCTTCTTTTTTTTGATTCCAAAGTAAGGACAATTCCTGTAGGCAAAAGGGCAACGGAAATTGGTTTTTATACGTCGTGAGAATTAAACCCCTGTTACAGATGTAGGAAAGCCTTCAATTAGGCAAACTCATGATCGGTGTAATATAATTCGCTTTTTAAATTCGATTCTCAAAATTTACCCAAAATAGCCTAAAACCGACCCTAATTCGCTTTTTTCGATCTCATTATTCTCGAAAGCTCGAATCTTTTATAATAATTGGATTAAGATATGAATGAAGTTGAGATAAATTGAAGAACTGAAATTGCAAAAAAGAAGACTTACTGCCTAAGAGTACCAGAGGTGAACATTTCAGTGACAAAATTGATGTTTCTATTAGTAATGTCAACCCATGAGGTATAGAATTTCATAATATTTTTGTGTTTCAAGGTTTTGAGCAGATGAATTTCACTGTAAAGCCTTTCAAGATCTTCAGGTCTTTGCAGAAAATCAGTAAGTTTAACTTGATTCCAAGCCACTTCAATTCCTTCATATTCATCAAAACCCCTATACCTACAGCAAAATACAAAATACCCAAATGAAAATTAGCAAAATTAAGTCAATTTTATTGACAAATTCAAAATACCCAGAAAAAATAAATCAAAAAAAATGAATGGATTAGCTTTGCTTACACTATCTTAGAAGACCCTTTTCCCAGAATTTCATGATACTACAAAGAAAGGTTAAATTTGATTAATTGAAATGTATAGTTGAATTAAAGGAGTAATTAAAAAAATAAAAAAAATAAAAAAAAATAAAAAAAAAAAAGCTTACTCTTCCATATCTACCAGTGGGATCAATCTCAGCATAATCAGGCGAATCATCTGAATCATGATCAATCATAGAACTCATATCTATTTTGTAAGATAAGGATAAGATTTATGAATGGTTTAAAAGTAGTTGAAAAGGTGTTTAATTTCTATATGGGGTTGACAAAAATGATGGTATAAGAATGTCTATTTGACAAAAATTAAGAGAAAATTAGTGAAGATAATTAAGGGAATAGATAGAGAAAGAATGGAGAAGTGGAAAAGAAAGGAAGAAAATGGATGAGTTTGAGAAAAGATGATCAAAAGGACAAGGTTCTTAGAATTAGTTTTCAAAGATACAGGAGACAAACAAAGGACAACTGGGTAATATGCCAATATACCTCACAAGCCTTTGCACTCTCTCTGTCTGTCTCTGACCCTACTTTCAATTAAAACTTTGGGTCAGATATTGGGGGTTGGATCATGGAGGATGCCTATTTCTTGACTACTTGTTGTTTCTATGAATATTTGTCTGTCTAGTCTCTACTCTTTAGTCTCTTCATTGTCTATTAGAGATGTTGAAATGAGTCGGGGAGTATGAGTGCTACCTCCTTTGTACATGCTCGGGTTAAAATATGCGTTTATTTTGTTACCCACTATCAATTAAGGTAAAAATATCATAGGTATTTCGGTTATGAAACGAGAAAGTAAAAGAGACACTTAAAATACCTGAAGTGGAAATGTTATCAGAGTCAACGGTCAACGAAGTGGAAGTGAGATGTAAACCTTCCGTAGGAGTGACCTGAAGTCCTGCAACACAACACATTAGCCTTGCCCGGGGTAATCTCCCGAAAAACCCCTCCGACGCTCAAGTCAGATCGAAGATGAGAGATCCATGAATGAACGATAAAAAATTAAATGCAAAAGTATAGATATCAGGATAGTGGTTGTTTGTATTTTGGTAGGTTGATGAAGATGATGGTGAGTAGGGATTTTGGTAGGGTTTCGGTATGGTATTTTTTACTTAGGGTTGTAAATGGGGATGACAGCTTCTATTTATAAGGATCAAGAAGCGGTTATTGCCGGGAGTAGATTGGATTTCATAGGTATCATGGTAGTTGAAAGGAGGATATGGTTAGTTACCGTGATGAGTAGGTAGTTACTTTAGGGTAGTAGATACTTGTTGGTTAAGTATACTGAACAAGATGTCATAAAACCCCCTTGACTATGATTCAAGGTTAATTGATAAGTCAAAGGGTAGTTAAGCAACTTTACAGTGATATTTATTAAATAAATAAACAATTAAATGTTACCCTAACAATAGGTGTGTCTGCCGATGTAGTTACATTCTTAAATCTGTAAGAATATAGATGTGTAATAGCAGAATTGGTAGAAATATATTTCTTAATATTTAAAACAAGATCTCAAGTATATAATAATACGAATATAATATATGTAAGAATCACCTTCGTTGTATTGCGTGATTTTCATAAGTTAAAAGGTATGTATGATAGTAGTGGATGATCAGAACATCAAGTGTCGTTCCTCTAGTATTGGTCCACAAGTACCAATTGGATTACCACGTATGCTAGTACGAAATAAGAAAAACTAATATTCTTATTACTTTTTTGATGGAGAAAAGTAGAGAGAAATAACACACAAACTTATAAAAAATGATGAGTAAAGTGCAACTATTTGTACGCAAATACAACACCTCTTTATATAATCTTTTGATGGTTACATATCACATTTATATATAATAATCAAATGAATTAATTTGTGTTTTAATTCTTAATAACTCCTATACTAAATAGTCCAAAGAGCATTTTATACAATTGGTATTGTTTTATCCAATCAGTAACATATATGTGTTATCTTATAGGACCCGATTATAATAAATGTATACTAATTTAATTAATGTACACATCAAAGTTTGTTTTTAGCCAAACTCTATAATTACCTAATACAACGGAATGAATTAATCTTTATATTTTATATTTTATTAGTTACATTTGATTATTAGGAAACTTATTTCATTCAAAATTATCTCTGTACCCACTATTGGAAGAGAATCGGTGAATGGAGCATAATGAAGTTTAGGAAGATTGTCTTGAAAATAAATTGAGAAATGTTAGCGTATCAAGAAGAAAAGAGAAGGGTCGAACTGGAGAAGCTAAATCGATTAAGAATAGAATGATGAAGCAGAAATTGGGGAATAACTGGTGCCTTCCTTGGAGAAGTCGTATGATTACTTACAATCAGATTGAAGATGACAACTTTCTTCTCCTAAAATTTTTTCTAAATTTAAGAAGCAACAAAATAAACCCAAAATCAACAAAAAGTTGATTTTTAAAAAGGAAATTTGGTTTTAATAAAAAAAAAAGAATTAATTAAATTTGAAAAAAAATAAAAATCAAAGTACACAATTACTATTTAAATCTAAAAACTTCCCTCACTCATTAATATTCATGCGATCCTTCCCGCTCTTTCCATTTAAATCTATTAACTATCCTATTTTACAACTATAAATTAAATTATTTTTTGTCTTTAATTCTTTCACCACTTTCACTTTTCTCTATTTTCCTTCTAATTTTTTTTTCTCTCATTAAAAATTTTTTACATCCATTATCAATTTCTTTTTCTCCTTTATAGAATTTTCAATTTTTAGACATTTTTGATCTACAAATTATAAACAACAAATATACTTCAGACGTCAAGTTCGTAAATGAATGTTGATAGGAGCGTACATTCAAGTTCGTAAATGAAAGTTTATAGGAGAGTACATTTATATTCTAGAGTTATCAAATTAGTATTGTGTGCCAAGTGATAATTGACGTGTTTAAATGAAATGCGTGAATTTGTATGATACTATACTTATGTATTTAATTCTTAATTATATTTACTACTATTTTGTACATATTTACTTTATAATATTAGGAGTATTATTTTGATGAAATTTATATTATTATTTTAATGACGAATTTAAAATGTTGTTGAATTTAAAAGAGAAATATTAATAATATTAATTCTTGTTGCCACAAATTGAGGTTAAACAATGGTGATTTGGCGAATGAGATTACGATTTGATATTTTTGAGATATATATTGTTGAAAAAATTAATGATCATGAAATAAAATATATTATGTTTGATTGCTTGTTTGTGTGTTCATGCTAATTATTAAAATATATTAAATCACGTAAAGTGAAATGCGAGGGAAATAAAACTCTTATATTTATTGTCATTTAAGTATAAGGGTGATGAACACGTTGACCTGTTTGGTTAGTATAGCTGCTGACAAGTATACTTCTACTATTTTTTTTTTAAATTTAAGTGATGCCCCTTGACTATCGTGACACCCCCTTTCCTCCACCACTGGCTATATATTGTAAACGCTTTTGTGTATGTCAATGAAAGAACTTCTAACTTTAGATGAACGCTTATTGATGAACAATGTGAAGCTTTGTTTGCGACAGTTAAGTTACTTGAAACTTGATATAAATTGAAGGTGACGATATGCAAACTTTCCTTTTGTTATATTTAATGTAACACTCCGGCCCCTCGGACCGCTGGTGACTACTCATGGAGACTGTAGACTGGCCCCACAAACTAACACAAGTCTTTCCAGCGCACTTTGACCTTACTCGTGCGCAACCGGGAACACTTCCCAGGAGGTCACCCATCCTAAGATTGCTCCCCACCAAGCACGCTTAACTGTAGAGTTCTTAGCAAATGGACTCCCTAGAAAAAAATATGCACCTTGTTGATATGAGTAGTTTATCAATTCTTTTTCAAGCTAAATTTGGGATATTACATTTAACCCCAAAAGAGACTTGTGTTTGAGATCTGAAAATTCACAAACAAATACAATAAATCTCAATAATCACTCATTACAAAACAATTACACTAAATAAATATGTGTGTTTGAGGAAGATAATAAAATCAACAACTAGTTAAAGAGTTTATAAAATTCTTCGCCAATTGAAGCACGAGAGAAAGACAATACGAAAATCTTGTTTTCAAAAAATTGAGTTTTGCTTCAATCCAATAATATGAGTATTCATGCAACTCTATCTATAGAATAATGTTACAAGTTATCCAACCTATATTCCTTCAATAACTAATAATTATTCAATTATATAATGAAATAAACTTCTATTGACGTAAGACACAAAGCTTCACGAAATAAAGTTTTGATTCGACAAAACTATAGTCATGAAACAAAGGTCCCGGTGTACAAATAGGTTATTGCCTCTTAAAGCGTTAGCGTCAACGCGCTGAACGATGTCAATATATGGTTGTGTTGCGTGACCACACTTTTGTTCACTTTACTATTGTTTTCTAAAATACTTTGAACTATTAGATTAATTCTATATATGTCCCACTATAATTATAGTACATAGGATATATCCTAATTGGCTCTAAATGCCAACAGGAGTACACTTTATTTATTTCTAATCTAGACATTTAATTATCCTTTCTTCTAGTCTACACGTATTAATTATTACTCCTATTCCCTTATAAAGTACTCTCTCCTAGTCACTCTAGTGTCAATTTGACTTTTAACTATTTTTTAGGTTGTCAAATGAATCCATATGTGAAAGAGAAAAAATATAGGATTTCTTTGATTTAGATAGTAGTAAAGTGAGGTTCGTAAGTGTAAAGGTGGAAAAAAAAGTCAAATTTCGTATGGATAATAAATTAGTAAAAGGAAAATTTGCAAAGAAACACCTTATAAAACCAGTTTTTTTTAAAAAACACTTAAAAATTTTTTTTTTTGTAAAAAAAACACCTTTTAAGAGACTTTTTATTAAAAAAACACCTTAAATCAGTTTCCGGTGACTTTTGTCAACCTTCAGGCGTTGACTATGCCATTTGAGCTCAAAAGTCAACGCCTGAAAGTTGACAAAAGTCACCGAAAACTGATTTAAAGTGTTTTTTCAATAAAAAGTCTTTTAAAAGGTGTTTTTTTTACAAAAAAAAATTTAAAAGGTGTTTTTTTTTACAAAAAATGGTTTTATAAGGTGTTTTTTTGCAAATTACTCTTAGTAAAATTAACATACCCAAATAAATTAAAACATTTAAAATGACTTGAACCAATAAAAAAACGAGACACTAACATAAATAAAAGTATACTTTTTACCTCTTATTCACTTTTCTTAATCTCTATGTTAATTACAAGAATTGTACTTGAAAGAAACCCGAATACCCGATACAAGAGGTAAGGATTTAAGAATAAATTAACGGCCGGTCTTTTGAGAGACATCTTCCAGCCATTTCGTTAATTCTTAATGTCCACTTACTATATGACTGTATTCTTAATGTCTACTTACATTATTCTTAATGCGTACTTACAATATATTCAATGCCCACTGAAAAAGTACTTAAAATGCTTACTTACAGTACTTTCAATTTCTAAATGTCTACTTACAATATTTTTAATGCATAAAAAAAATTTTCTAAGACCAACCTGCTTAGGGTGATCTCTCAAAAAAATTTATGATAAATTAATTGAGAATTGTTAAAAGGTAGGGAGAATATGAGGTGAAAAGTAATATAGTGCAAGATCTTGCACATATATATAGTGCAAGATGTTGTAAGGAGACAAATACATTACTATTCAAAGAGATAGAAACCCACAAATCTATGAATCCCACAAATCTATGCATTCAGGGTATTGTTCCATCACAACACTCCCTCTTGAATGCATTACATATATGTGGAAATTTTATTATGACATTCATAATCCTAAAACTGTCTCATTAAAAACCTTTATCAGGAAAAACCCTGTGGGAAAAAAAAACTGATCAAAGGAAAAAAGAGTACAGTGAGCATATTTCTCCCCCTGAAGTTAACATATGTCTCGAAAATGGCACATCCCAATCTTGCGTACCAAATACTCGAATTGCTTTGATGGTAGTGACTTTGTGAACAAATCCGCGGGGTTTTCACAGGATTGAATTTCTTGGACTTTCATCTTTTTATCTCTCTGTAGATCATGTGCGAAGAATAATTTTGGTGACAAATGTTTTGTTCTGTCTCCCTTGATGTATCCTTCTCTGACTTGGTTGATACATGCATCATTATCTTCATACACTGTAGTTGGTGCCCTAGTTGTATCGTTTAAACCACAATCCTTTTGGAGTTGGCCGATCATGGATCTCAACCATACACATTCTCGGCTGGCTTCATATAAAGCTATCAGTTCTGCATGATTTGAGGATGTAGCCGTTAGAGTTTGTTTTGTTGATTTCCAAGATATTGCGGTTCCTGCATATGTAAATACATATCCAGTTTGTGACTTGGCCGTATGTGGATTAGATAGATACCCTGCATCAGCATACCCAGTGAGTATGGTATCATTTCCTGACCTGAAAAATAATCTAAGGTCTACAGTTCCCTTTAGGTATCGAAACAGATGTTTTATCCCATTCCAATGTCTTTCTGTTGGTGCATTACTATACCTAGCTAATAAATTTACAGAAAATGCTATATCAGGTCTTGTATTATTTGCTAAGTACATTAAAGCACCAATGGCGCTCAAGTATGGCACTTCCGGGCCTAAAATTTCTTCTTCTTCTTCTTGTGGGCGGAATGGGTCATCTTTTATATTTAGTGATCGTATCACCATTGGGGAACTTAGTGGATGAGCCTTGTCCATGTAAAATCGTTTCAAAACTTTCTCAGTATAATTGCTATGATGAACAAATATTCCACTTTTCAAATGTTCAATTTGTAGACCAAGACAGAATTTAGTTTTCCCTAAATCCTTCATCTCAAATTCTCTCATCAAATATTTAGCTGTTATCTCAATTTTTCTTGGGGTTCCAATCAGATTTAAGTCATCTACATACACAGCAATTATTACGAAACCTACTTGAGATCGTTTGATGAATACACATGGGCTAATTTGGTCGTTTTTGAATCCTGCTTTCATAAGATATTCACTCAAACGATTATACCACATTCGCTCAGATTGCTTTAACCCATACAATGATTTCTTTAATTTTATAGAAAATATTTCTCTGGGTACATTTTTTATTGGTAAGTTTAGCCCTTCAGGGACCTTCATATAGATGTCTGTGTCGAGTGACCCATATAAATATGCAGTTACGACATCCATCAATCTCATGTGTAGGGATTGAGAAACTGTTAAACTTACCAAAAATCTAAGTGTGGTTGCATCAACTACTAGGGAATAGGTTTCTTCATAATCAACTCCTGGCATTTGAGAAAAACCTTGAGCTACAAGTCTTGCCTTGTATCTGACAATTTCATTTTTCTCATTTCTTTTTCTTACAAATACCCATTTGAAGCCTACGGGTTTTATGCCGTTTGGAGTTTGTAAAATTTGCCCAAAAACTTCCCTTTTTTCTAATGATTTTAATTCTGCCTCAATTGCTTCTTTCCATCTTGGCCAATCAGATCTTTTTCTGCATTCATTTATCGATATTGGCTCAAGATCATTTTCATCATTTATTATTTCAATAGCTACAGAATAAGCAAAGGATTCATTTGGAATGATCCTTTTTCGATTCCATTTTTTCTTGGAGAAAATATAATTCATTGAGATTTCATAATTTTCATCCTTTTCATTATCGGAAATGTCTTGATTTTCTCCTTTATTTTCATTTTCATTTTGAATATTATTTTGTGCACCTTCTAGTTTTCTCAATTTTCTTGGTTTTAACTCTTTTGAACCAAGTGGCCTTCCACGCTTTCTTTGCACAACAATTTCATCACTTTTTGCCTTTTCATCAGGAATTTCTATTCGAACTGGAGTATTTGCTGCTGGTATATGTGATTTTGTAACTCTCTTAGTATCTATGAATGCATCAGGTAATTGGTTAGCAACACTTTGAAGGTGAACAATTCGTTGTACTTCTTGTTCACATGATTTTGTTTTTGGGTCTAAATATTCTAAATGTGTTGCTTTCCAAATAAGTTCCATATTTCTTTTCTGTAAGTCCACATTCTCTCCCCCTAAGGATGGGAATATTGTCTCATTAAAATGGCAATCAGCAAATCTAGCTTGAAATTGATATCCAGTTAATGGTTCAAGATATCGAATAATTGATGGAGATTCAAAACCGACATATATTCCCATTCTTCTTTGTGGACCCATTTTTGTACGTTGAGGGGGAGCAATGGGCACATATACAGCGCATCCAAAGATTTTCAAATGTGAAATATTTGGTTCATGACCAGCTACTAATTGCATTGGCGAATATTTGTGATAAGTTGTAGGTCTTAGCCTAATCAATGATGCTGCATGTAATATTGCATAACCCCAGGCCGATGATGGTAAGTTTGATTTCATTAGCAGTGGTCTTGCAATTAATTGCAATCTCTTAATTAAAGATTCAGCAAGACCATTTTGTGTGTGAACATGTGGCACAGGGTGTTCTACTTTAATTCCAATTGACATGCAATAATCATTAAAAGTTTGAGATGTGAATTCGCCAGCATTGTCCAATCTAATACTTTTTATTGTATAGTCAGGAAAGTGATTTTTTAATTTGATGATTTGTGCAAGTAGTTTTGCAAATGCATTGTTTCTACTTGATAGAAGGCTTACATGTGACCATCTTGTAGAAGCGTCTATTAAGACCATGAAGTACCTAAAAGGTCCACATGGTGGATTAATTGGACCACATATATCTCCTTGAATTCTTTCAAGAAATATAGGAGATTCATTAACAATCTTATTTACTGATGGTCTAGTAATAAATTTGCCAAGAGAACAAGAGGTGCATAAGAGCTCATTCGACTGAGGAATCTTAATATTTCTTAGTGGGTGCCTGACTGAACTTTCTATTATTTTATACATCATCCCAGTGCCAGGATGACCTAAGCGGTCATGCCATAAAGTGAATAGCTCCTTATTGTCTAATCTTATCATATTTATTTCAATCGGGCGGATATGGGTGAGATACAACCCTGATGAATATGCTGGCATCCTTTCAAGGATAATTTTCGTTCCATTTCTTTCTGCTGTAAGGCATAAGAATTCTTTTTCATTTATACTTTTGGTTTCCATATGGTAACCATTTTGTCTTATTGCCTTGAAACTGATAAGATTTCTTCGAGATTTACTCGAGTATAGTGCATCATTTATTTCTAATTTTGTCCCCATAGGGAGTATGATGCATGCTTTTCCAGTGCCTTCGATTAATTTTGATGTTCCTGATATGGTATTGACATTTGCCTCAAGCAATGTTAGGTTTGAAAAATATTCTCGATTTTTCAATATCGTATGTGTTGCTCCACTGTCCAGGAGGCAAGGAAATGTTGATCCATTTACTGACATTTTCTTTTCTAAGATAAGAAAAAAAAATAATATTATTAATATAAAGCTAGAATACTGAATACAAAAACATAAGTAGAGAATTACAACTTAAAATGAAAAACAAGTTAGATAAACAGAAAAATGCATCTAGTCATCTCAAAAGATGTAATTATCTTCTTCTTGGGGATCAAGTTTGTGGAGGTTCACATCCTCAGTAAAGAAATCGGAGACATCTAAGGTGGGCCCAGATGTACTTGCTTCATTTACAAAATTTGCTTCTTCCCCTTTTCCTTTGTTTTTCTGGGAAGCTTGATATAAATCCACTAAATGTTTGGCGGTACGACAAGTTCGCCCCCAATGTATAGTCATGCCACATCTATTACATGTGCTTTTGTATTTCTGGACTTGTTTAAAATTATCATTTCGGGGGGGGGGGGGGGGGGAAATATATTTCTTTCATAAACGTGGCTACGTCCATGGCCACGACTAAGTCCATGACCACGACCACGACCACGACTATGGCCATAGAAATTTCCTTGTTCGAAAGTATTCATGCCGCTCTTTTCGTGATATTTTCCACGACCTTTGCCTCTTATAAAATAGTTCCCACGACCTCGATGGCGCACATTCCTCTCAATCATATTTGTTTCATTAAAGGGCATAGTCGCAACCGGTCTCCTGTTGTGATTTTTCAATAATAGTTCATTATTTTGCTCCGCAACAAGAAGTGTTTTCAGCAATTCATGATATTTTCGGAAATGCCTTTCACGATATTGTTGTTATAACAAAATGCTATTTACGTGAAAGGTTGATAATGTTTTTTCTATCATTTCTTCATCTGTTATTATTTGTCCACAATAGACTAATTTTGATTTTATCAGATGAAGGGCTGAATTATAATCACTAATTGATTTGAAATCTTGAAATCTTAACTCTCGCCATTCATCAATGGATTTTGGGAGAAGTACTCTTTTATTATGGCCAAATCTTTCATTTAGCTCTTCCCAAAGTAATTTTGGGTCCTCATAATTGGTGTATTCATGTTTGAGACTGTCAGTTAAATGATGTCTCAAAATTGATGCAGCTTTTGCCTTATCTTCCTCAATTTTTATGGGATCTTTTTCAATACCCTTTCCTTTGTCTGTGGGATTAAGTTCAATTATTGTGCATAATAAACTTTTTCCTTTTAGATATAATTTGACATCTGAAGCCCATTGTATAAAATTGTTTCCTGTTAATTCCAGGGCATTGAATTCTCTCTTTTTGAATAATTTATTTATTTTTGCTAAACAAATACATATTGCTAAACAAATGCAAGATTTATAATTTATTTTTGGATAATTAGGTAGATCATTAATGCTACGAGTAATACAATTAAACCCATAATAATAAGAAATGCATCTAGTATTTTACTTATATTGTCGGCAATTGGATTGATGTGGGTGTTTGTAGATGTATTATTTGCCATGGATGGTTGAAGGAAGAAGAAGATGAAGAAGAAAAAAAATTTATTATGTTTGGGATAAGGTGTGAGTGGTGTGTGTGAGTTTGTGACGGTAGAAGTCCCTATTTATAGGCGGTAAAAAGGTAAAAATTTTATTTATTTATTTATTTATTGTTATTATTATTATTATTTTTTTTTATTTTTTTATTTTTATTTTTACTTTTTTTTTTAATTTTATTATTTTTTTTTGTTTTAGAATCGAACCCTTGATGATTTACTTAAATTATAATTTTCGGACCACTCTGGCATTCATTCCAGGGTGATATTTTACAATTTAGAAAAAGATTTTATGTTATGTAGAAATAATGTGGTCATGTCTTGCTAATAATCTGTGTTATAGGTAAATTAAGACAATTTATTATTATATTGTTAAACAAAATAGAATCAAATATTACTTAAATTATAATCGTTATTTATTATTATTTGAAGGTGAAATTAAATTTTATGAGTTTATTAAAGTGATTATATAATTTATAGACTAAAATAACCAAATGCGTATGCACATAATATGATGACATGATCAGATAAATAGAGATAAAACCGTCCATAAAGGCGATAACAATGCTAAATTAACCAGTCCATAAAGGCGGTCATTACAAAATAATATTAGCCAGTCCATAAAGGCGGCTGCAAAAGTAAAAACGAACATAAAGATTAAATGACATTATTAAATTAAATTATTTTATGGGTCATTTAAATTTATCTTGCAACGTTTAGTACTTGTTCCTCCCTCATCATCTTTGGTTCTTTTATTACTTGATGAGGGTTTATTTTCAGCTGTTGTTGTTGGAGCATTATTAGTTGGTTGTGTTGATGGATTATTTGTTGGCCGTACCGGTGGAATATTAGTCGGTGGAACTGGTGGATTATTAGTTGGTCGTACATGTGAATTACGAGTTGGTGGTACAGGTGGACCATTGGTATTATTGGGATTATTATGTCGGAGCTGATTTAAATCAGTCCTTGCTGGGTTTGTAGTGAAGGGTATGGAATTATGCTCAATTATAAAATATAAAAATGTGTTAGAAACACCTTGGATGATGATGTTGACACCATTTGATTGTTGGTCCATTTGTGGGTACCGATGAAGGAAAAAAAAATGCTTAATTAGGTTTTTTTTTTTTTTTTTTTTTTTTATTTTTAAATATTACCTTCTTGATTATTAAGGGTAGATGTAGTGCTGATAACGTGTTAAAAGGTAAGGAGAATATGAGGAGAAAAGTATATAAACTTATATCCGTTTGTCTTAGCTTCAATTACATTGTTTCAGCATTCAAGATCTTGCACATATATATAGTGCAAGATGTTGTAAGGAGACAAATACATTACTATTTAAAGAGATAGAAACCCACAAATCTATAAATCCCACAAATCTATGCATTCAGAGTATTGTTCCATCACAACAACAATGATATACTCCACTTTTTTTTAGAGGTAAAGGATATACTCCACTTTATTCCTCCGTTGCTTTTAAAAAGCAAGGATCATTCATAGTAGTGTCTAGTCTGTCTATTCCGAAAGTTCCCATCCTTCAAAGTAAAAGGCTCATAATTTCTGTCTCAATTATAGTATCAATTCTGCCATTGTTACCAAATTTAGGCATCGGAAATGGATCATCGACCTACGATAATGGTGACGAATGACGATGGCATCGACGCTCCTGGCTTGCGAGCGTTGGTTCGAGTCCTCGTTTCCACCAATCTTTACAATGTCACTGTCTGTGCTCCCGATTCGTGAGTTTTCTCCCTTTTATAACGTTACAGTTAGCTTCAATATGGAATTTACAATTGCCTCCTTATACTTGTCAGTTTTGAGAATCATTTAACATTTTTGTTGGGGAATTTAGCACCATAAGTCCAAAAGAGCAAAACTATATGCCAAGTAAAAGGTGATTAAATTTTATAACAAGAATAAGTAAGAAATTATCATTTGTAGACCTCTATCAAATATTGCATTAATGATATGAATCATCCAAAAAACTATGATATAATATGAAAATAAATACAGAAATAAATTGGAATACTTGATATATTCCATCTAGGGCTCTAAGAACCTTTAGCTTTATTTCTCCGACAAGGTGCTTGGAATATAACCTAAATAGCTCAAGGGGTCCTAAGAGAGAATTCTCAAAACTTAGCATTAGAATAGAGATCAAAAGTACGACTCTATGATGACAGTAAACTTTTTTGTTTTGTATTACTGTATATTAAAATCTGGTTACAACCTAACAAATATTTATACCAAAGAAAACAGTTTTGGACTCCCTTAATTACAGGAAGAAACTACCCACTAACAACACTACTAGCTAAAACAAAGAACTAACCAACTAAAGCAGTTACATAGGAGTATTTTTCGGACTATTTTCCTAACACTCCCCCTCAAGTTGGATGGTAGGATCCTTAACACCCAACTTGCTCAAAGTATCTTCAAACGGAACAGCTCCAACTGCTTTTGTCAGTATATCGGCTAATTGGTTCTTCGATCGCACAAACGGTTGGCTGATTATCTTCGCCTCTAGATTATCCTTTATAAAATGTCTGTTTACTTCAACATGCTTAGTTCGGTCATGTTGTATAGGATTTTTTGAGATACTAATGTCTGCGTCATTATCACAAAAAACAGCACAAATCTTCTTAGGAGGAAAGCCAAGCTCAGTTAAAAGTTTTCGTAACCATAAAGCCTCGGTGATGCCTTTTGCAATGCCTCTGAACTCAGCCTCAGCGCTGGACATTACAACCTTTTGTTTCTTGCTTTTCCAAGTTACCAGATTTCCCCCCACAATTGAAAAATACCCTGAGGTAGACTTCCTGCTGTCACGATCTCCTGCCCAATCTGCATCTGTGTAGACTTGAAGATCCAAATGCCCATTTTTATAAAACACCACACCTCTTCCTAGAGTAACCTTAAGATACCTTAATGTTCTATAAACTGCCTCCATATGTTGCTCTTGAGGTTTATGCATAAACCTACTAACTACTCCTACTGCATATGCGCTATCAGGACGTGTGTGAGAGATATAAATAAGCTTCCCAACCAATTTTTGATACCTACTACAGTCTACAAAAGTACCATCCTCACTGATTTGCAACCTGTGGTTTACCATCATAGGAGTCTTAATGGGCTTACAGTTTAACATTCTAGTCTCTGTCAATAGGTCAAGAACATATTTTTTCTGGGAGATAAAGATACCTAATTTTGATCAAAATACCTCTATTCCCAAGAAATATTTAAGTTCTCTAAGATCCTTCATTTCAAATTCCTGGAACAACCTTCCTCGCAATTGACTAATTTCCTCTCTGTCATCTCCAGTAATAATCATATCATCTACATAAATGATAAGACATGTAATTAATTTAACTCGTCGTTTCAGAAAGAGAGTGAGATCAGAGTTACTCTGTTTGTCGCCAAATTTCTTCATAGCTAATGTAAACCTTCCAAACCAAACTCTCAGAGACTGTTTTAAGCCATACAAAGCTTTCTTTAATCTGCATCCTTCTCCCTCTAGAAAATCCTGAGAGAAACCAGGTGGAGCTTCCATGTAGACTTCTTTAGTGAGTTCACCATGTAAAAAGGCATTTTTAACATCGAACTGATGGAGAGGCCACTCTCTATTAGCAGCAACCGAGAACAAAACTCTTATAGTATCGATTTTTGCCACTGGGGAAAAGGTTTCTGAATAATCAATCCCATATGTCTAGGTAGTTGCAACAAGTCGAGCCTTGTATCTTTCAATCGTCCCATCTACTCTATACTTGATTGTATACACCCATCTACATCCTTTAACACTTTTTCTAGATGGTAATCTGCACCTTTCCCACGTACCATTTTTTTTGAAGAGCTTCGATCTCCCCTTCCAAGGCTTTCTTCCATTGCTTGTTTTTAAGAGCTTGTTCAACAGAGTTTGGAACTGCAAAGGAATAAAGAGCAATGTTGAAGATTTTAGCATTCAAGGAGAGTTGATCAGAATTAGCAGGACACTTTATTGGATATCTTGATTTATGATCCTCATGTTTCGTTACCTGGTAGTTGTTCTTTGTGCCGCTGGAACGACTAATTCTTCCTCTTGTACCTGTATCTTAGAGTTAGTTTCAACCATATCTTCAAACTGGTTACGCACCTCAGCCGTAGGAAGTATAGTTTCAGGCATCTCAGGCTCAGGATGCTCAGACAGCCCTTCAGAAATAGTATGAGAAAGATCAGGTTCTCGGACGATGGGACCTTCAGTGGTATTGCCCACTTGCTCTGGAGGATCTTCAGAATTAGTCAAAAATGGACTAGTTAACCAACTTAGATCGTCAATTGGTCTCGCCCCCTGATATCTAAGGTGGTTATAGAAGTATTCGGTTTCAACAAACTCACAATCCATGGTGGTGTAGACTCGTTTGTGGATAGGATCATAGCACCTATATCCTTTCTGATGGACTCCATGCCCTACAAATACACATTTGAGTGCCCGAGGCGCAAGTTTATCTCTAGATTGTTTAGGTAAATGAATATAAACTGTACACCCAAAGATTCGAGTTGGTAGATAATGAGAAGAAAGTATAAGTTTATGAGCTCCAAGAGAATCAAGAGGTGTTTGATACTCAAGTTTCTTTGTGGGCAACCTATTGGTCAAGTAAGTAGCCGTAGCAATTGCTTTAGGCCACAAATAATCTGGTACAGAGGATTCGAGGATCATTGCCCTAGTCATTTGAAGCAAAGTTCGATTTTTCCTCTCAACAAGTTCGTTTTGTTGGGGTGTGTAAGGGCAAGTGGTTTGATGTATAAGGCCATTTTGAGAGAAAAAAGATTTTATGTTAGTATTAACATATTCTATACCATTATCGGACAAAAGAATTCGAGGCTTAGTTTGAAATTGAGTACAAATCATGTTGTAAAAATTAACAAAAATACTGAATACCTCAGATTTGTGCTTAAGAAAGTAGACCCAACACATCCTTGTACAATCATCAATAAACAAAACATAATAAGAGAATTAATTAGACGCAGATTGAGGAGCAGGACCCCAAACATCAGAATGAAAAAGCACAAAAGGTTTAGCAATCTTATTAAAACTACTAGGATATGAATGTTTGTGACTTTTTGCCAACGAAGGATGACCTAGACGACATTGCCAAGTCCATGCCTGACTTTCTAATGATCCATGAGCAAGAGTTGTATTGCCTTTTTGAATATCCTCGTCCAAATGATAGAGACCATCTTTCTCAGTACCACGGGCAATAATCTTTCCTATTTGAGCATCCTACACAACACAAGAATCTTGCAATTAAGTTCTTTAGTCATTTGGCTAACAGACAATAATTTGTAGGACAAATTAGGTATGAAAAGACAATTTCAGAATGACAAATAATGAGAAATTTTAACAGTCCCTGTCCCTTCGACACTCTCAACTTCCCCATTAGCTGTTTTAATTAATGCTTTTAGGGGTTTAGTCGAGGTTACGAAATCAGATTTTTTATTTGTCATGGTGTCAGTTGCTCCACAATCGAAGATCCACCCATTCGAATTAGGATAATATCTATGTGGAGAGTAAGTAGTTTGCTGGGCTAAACTAAGAGATAAAGCACATAATGATTTTGGGTTCGGAAATAGTGGGGCACGATTTGCAAAGCTAAGTGGGGCACGATTATCAAACTTTTCACCAAAAAATTTCCTTTGATTTGGTTAGTATGGTAGGTTGCACTATTAGGATTTACAAAGCATTTCTGAAAAACTTGTCTTTCTTTTTTGATTAGTGGAGCAGATGCCATTATAAGGAGAGATAATGCCATCATAATTCCCCCTGTTTAGGTTAGTGGAACCGGCATTATAACTCTCTATATCACCTTGGTCTAAGTTTTGCACTCCCATTAAAGCTTCTCCAGAAGCTTCAGTAGGCACGTCCTCCATTTCTTCTTTCTTTATCTCCCCCACTGCTGCACTCCTAGTCTTTCTTTGATGATTTCGGCTCAAATCTGTTTCACTGAAGTCCTTAGCTTCACCTCTAGTCCCTCTTTTTCGAGAATCTGGTCACCACTTTAGGTATCCAACAAGCTTGTTGCATCCCTCTTTCGTATGGCGTGAGCCTCCACAGTGAGTGCACAGGAGTTGTGATTTGGCATCACCTTTTCGATTGAAGGGTTTGCTCGTTTGTCCTTGCCCTTTTGACGCAAGGCCTTGTCCAATTCCTGAGGACTCAACCTCTGATGAAGGGTTTGAAGATGATTGCATTATGCCCCGTCGTGCAATCTCTCGTCGATTGCTGCATACGCCATTTCAACAATGGGAAGGGGGTCTTGATTGAGTAAATCTCTGCGATCTTTGTCCAAGGTTTCATGAATCCCGGCGAGAAACTGGTATAATCGATTTTGTTGTATAATTTGATTATATATGGTTATATCTTACGGATCTTTCATGGGATTAGGCATCCTTCTATCTATCTCTTTCCAAATTGATAGTAGCTTGCTATAATAATTCTCAATTGGCTCTTGTCCTTGCTGGATGTTATTGGCTTTGACCGTTAGGTCAAAAATTTGCAGCCCATCTCGTCCGCTATTATACATCGACTCAATGCCCTTCCACAAATCCCTAGCCGTCGGATAATCCAAGTATTGATTTATCAAATCCGCTTCTATATTTTCAACAATCCAAGATATTACTATAAAGTCGTTCTGGGCCTATTTGCTAAAGTTTAGATCATCAGTGGCTGGTGGATTTGCAGCAATGTGTTTGAGCTTTCCTCTTCCGCTAATGGCCAAATGCATAAGCCTTGACCACTTCGTATAATTCGTTTGATTTAATTTTTCGGTTATGGTAACTGTGGAAGAGGTATTAGAGTTTTCCATAGGTCGGGTATTTAGTTGTTGAAACAACTCTAGTGATTGACCCATGGATACTGGTTGTTCAGTGGGGTTTGAGATTTGTTGGTCTGTGTTTGCCATTGCAGGTAAGTGTTGGGTAAATGATGAAACCCCTTTTTGTCTTTTCCAGTCACCGGAATCTTTGATGGGGCTCTGATACCAAGATAAACAGTAAACTTTTTTGTTTTGTATTACTGTATATTAAAATCTGGTTACAACCTAACAAATATTTATACTAAAGAAAACAGTTTTGGACTCCCTTAATTACAGGAAGAAATTACCCTCTAACAACACTACTAGC
This sequence comes from Amaranthus tricolor, assembly GCF_026212465.1. NCBI lineage: Eukaryota > Viridiplantae > Streptophyta > Magnoliopsida > Caryophyllales > Amaranthaceae > Amaranthus > Amaranthus tricolor. Next base: position 37,217,775 of record NC_080047.1, read on the forward strand.
TAAAACAAAGGACTAACCAACTAAAGCAGTTACATAAGAGTATTTCGGACTAATTTCCTAACAGAAATAATAATAGAAAATTGAACTCCAAATTGGTTCGCAAAGTCATACAAGAGAATGGTGATATGGGTAGCGGCAGTAAAGGTTACAAATGGTGGCGTAAATGATGTTTGGGGTAGTGTTAAGGTGGTCAAAGATACAAAGGAGTTCAAGGGAATGCTCGAGTCCCTTGGGACATGGATTTGAGTAGTAAAATTAGGTAAAGGAAAGAGAAGAAATTGAATTGAAAAAATAGCCTACCAAATTGCCTCTAAGAAAATTAAGGGCATGTTTACCTTTCCTTTTCTTAATTCTCCGACCCATCGTCCCTCCTTGTTTTATCCAATTGTCAGAGATCCACACTGATAGTTTATTTTTGGGACTTATCTATTAATCTCTACTGTTTAGTCAAATGAAGGTAGTTGTTACAACTTTTAATATTGTATTGAGTTAACAATGGTCTATGTTTTTGACTTTATCAGTGCCTAAAAAACATATAATAGAAAGTATGATCAATGGGTCTTATATTAGTCTGGTAAAAAAGGTTGAGGTAAGCTTACTTCCATGTTTAGTGCATGGGGTCACGAGTGGCATTTGTGTTGTGGTTGGTGCGTAAGTTGTTGCCAAAGTAATTCCATACTTCCTCATTGGGTAGAGCTTATGAGCATCCTTTGTTACCTTCATGGTACAAAAAAGGGTCTTTTACACTTTGATACAACTTTGAGGTCACAAATTTGCTCATTTATTACCTTTTACCTCTGGTTGGCGTTCGTGGTTATGATCTTTTGACTATTGATTTGGATGGACTAAAGAATACTACTGTGGTGCTTAATTATATATTTGGTAAAGTTTGAGAAGTGTTCTACTGAATTTGAATGTGCATGTAATACTGGTAAATCACTTACAGGGAAAAATCGGCTGTTAGCCATGGGATCACATGGCGTCATCCTATTCTTGCCAAGAAAGTGGAGATTGAGGGAACAACAGCTTTTTCTGTTTCTGGTTTGTTTATTTCTTTTGTTTCACTCAGTTACCAGTTCTTCACGCCATATTATTTTTCATGTAACTACCATATTCAAAAATATTTCTTAGGTCACGTTCAATATAATTGTGAGTTTTCTAAAAACTAAAAAAAAATTTTGTTTCATTTTTATATAATTATTAAAAAATCTTGATGTTGATGTCAAGTTTTAATTTGCTTGATATTGCCATCAAGTGAAAAACGCAAAGATTCTTTTCCTTTCAAAGTTGTAAGGCTAGACCAATTCACCCTTTGTTACTGCCATCAACCACCATATGACTATTTTTCGCCTTATTGCCACTACTAGATTTTCTTCTTACCGCAGTTGCAATCTTGACTCATCAATGTCACCATCAACATTATAAAAGTCATACCTGCATGCCATGAATCTAAGAGAGAAGTGGCGGAGAAAGAAAGCTGGAGGTGTGGGAGGACAAGGTGGAGGGAATGTAATTGTAATGGTTTGTGGTCCATGATGAGAGGAAAGTAAAATACTTACTCAGTTACTCCCTTTGTTCCCATAAAAACCACCTCTTTTTTTATTAGGTGTGGTGTTAATTTGTAGACATAGTGAGAGAATAAGTTTGTAAAATGAGATTAAAAGTAAAGGATCTAGATTATTGCCAAAAAGAAAGAGTGCAAAGTAAGGATAAAAATAGTTGCAATCTCATAGGACAAAGGGAATATATTATATTGAAGCTGATTGTAAGTGGATATGAATTTTGATGGAGTTTATTTTTGCTCTACTCTTTTGATAGTTTCATGTGTCATGTTTCTTGCTTCACCATTCATAGACCATAGTAGGATTTTATGCTTACTAAACATATTTTCCCATAGCCAGTTTAAATATTCGTGATCATGGTGCATATTTCATTCAGGCACTCCAGCAGATTGTTCGTCTTTGGGAGTCTCTGATGCTCTGTTTACATCAATTCCAAACTTGGTAGGATTATCAATTTTAATTTAAACAAGGTGTCGTATGTTTGCACATAAGTCCTATAAGAATTTAGAATTCCTAGAATGTTGACCAAGGTTGTCAGGATCGGGATTCTACGTAGGATCGAAATCAACTGGTGGGATTGGATCGTAGGATTGGATTGTAGGATTGGACGATCCTACAAATTTGTAACTAGTTGTATTATGTGTATGTTTATTATTTGATCATTTTCAATTTCAAAAAGCATTTAAGAACCCATACATTTTCTTAAAATTTTGCTTTAATTTTAAAATACATACATACCTTACTTTTTTAATGTTGTTTTTTTCTCTATTCTTGATGAAATGACAAGGATATAATAATAAACTATAGTAAGCAAAAAAGAACAAAGATACTACCCTAAGAAATTTAAATTAGTAGTTTTGACCGATCCTACGAACGATCCTAGTCGATCCTAACGATCCTGCCCACGATCCTAATCGATCCCACCAACGATCCTGACCGATCCTGTGCACAATCCTGACTGATTTCGATCCTATGCACGATTCTAGTCGCTAGCATCGATCTGGGTCGTAGGATCGTACGATCCTACGATCCAGATCGCGATTTTGATAACCATGATGTTGACAATTTGAATGTTGTTGTGTGACAAAATATACTATAACCATGAGAATTAACTTTCCATACCCACCCCATGGTTATTTGGAATTTCTATGGTATTGAAAATTCCTTTTGTCAGACAAACAACTTTCCTAAAGAAAATGAATTCCTAGGAGGTAACAATTCCCATGGGAATTTACTTTCTATGTCAAACAAACAACCTCTAATTTTCACTTTTGAGCCTAACTAGTGTTCAAATTTTACAGTATAATGATGTTATTGCTTTATTGATTGGTGGGTAAGTTGCATTTGAAGCAATCTTCATATAAATTTGACTTCTTTAGCTTATGTATCATTTGATATTGATTGAATTGAATGTCTAAAATGTAATTTCTATATCTCTATCTTCTTTTTGTTTGATCTGACCTCCCAAATTTTGATAATAACTTTCTCGGTTTGTCAATAAGAATTTGTAGACAGGCAATTTTAGAAGCTAAAAATATTGAGAAGGTAAAAGGATCATAACAATCAATTCTAATGTATGGGGTTGGCTGCTACTACCTATATGAACCAAAACAAATTAACGTGTGGTGGCTATGGGTCAAGTTTTCATTTGACGCTCCTAACTACTAAATCTACATGAACAAGAATCATTTTCATAGAAGGTAAAGAGATTAACTGATTAAAAACCAAGATTGAAATAAGGGCTCAATTCTAATAGTCTATGTGACTAAGCTTATAGGATCTTTAGATGCCAGAAACATTTGAACTAAGCGAAACAACGTGGAAGGTAAGGTTGAATACTGTTATGACTTATAAGATAGTGGAGAATTCTCTACTAGCTTAAGTTTAAAGGACTTTTGAGGTAGAAAGAGTTACAACCTAACAGGAGTCAAACATATAAAGTGAATGATTTAGAGGACTATTGAATTTCTTGCTAGTAACGAGTATTATGTAATAAGCTATCTGGGATCTGATCTAGGCAGCACAAATAAAAGTATATAAATTTAGCAGGTACTTCTTAGAAGGCCTATATATTTTTACATTTTATCCTGACATGTTTTTTGTGCTCTAGTCATACATTGCATATACTACTAATTGCTAACTACCTTTTGTTTTCTTGTAGGTATTAAGTGGTATAAATATGGGAAGTAACTGTGGTTATCATATGTGAGTTGTGTTTCAAATATTCAATATTATGTTCAAAATATTAAAGTTTAAACCACATCAAATTTTGAAACCTAACGAATCAAGAGGAATCACTTCTCTAGTGTATGGTGTCAGGTTTATCTTTTAGTGTACTACAATACTTTTCTCTTTGTGCTTTATGACTGGGCTTAAATTTCTGTCTCAAGTCAACAACATTAATATAAAGATTGAAAACGTCCTTAGGGGGTTATTTTTAGTGGACTTATTGAACTTTTCAATCAACATTAGATGTTAGGGCTCATTAAATTTTTTTGTGATGGAAATGAGTGGGTGATGCTATACATCACTCAACGAGTGTTGGGATTTATTATGCCTTGTTTTGATTTTTTTTGAGTGACACCAGAAGCACTTATGCATTTTGTCTGTTTTAGTGTTTATTATTACTACTTGGTAGAGAGTTCAAAATCTTAAGGATGAGTCACTATTCTTTTAGGGGTTAATTTTTATCTTTATCTATTAAAATAGTTGACAAGTCAAATTAGTTTAGTAAAATTTATAATGCTTAGTTTTCCTATCTGGCTTTATAATAAAAAAAATTGCTTTGTGTTTCTTGAGTTAAGTTATAAGAATTTGTTTCTACGAAGCTTTAGGTTTTAACTTTATTTTTAAGAGTTTTGTTTTTTCCTTTTGAGCTTGGAGTTTCCTTATTGAGAAAACTTGTGAGATCTGTGTTATTAACTCTATGTTTCTAGGTTGGTTTTTATTTGAATACAATTTTATCAATTTGATAAACACATTAGAATTAATAGGTTTGATTTTTTCGACATTGATACCCCTGATTAAGTGAATTTATCTTATCAAGTCATATCACTGGAAATTGTTAATTTAACAACCTTTTGAAACATACCCAAATAACTCTCCTATATGTTATTGGTCCAGTGATGGACTATGCCTTAGATCAAAGAAGTCTCTTTTTAAATTTTTTTGTTGCCTTGGAAATAGTAAATGCAAGAGTATAATGGTATATAAGTACCCATAGTAACACCTTGAAAACTATCACGATATTTAGTAACATGGATAGTCTTATTTAAGAGATAAATTTTCAAGTGAAAGAGATTGAAGATTACCCTTGAGGTTGTAGAGTTGTCTAGATAACATGCAAGACTGAAAAGGACACAATTATAGGAAAACATAGGTAAGATAGGAAAAATCTGTGCATCTCTACCCTTGAACACTAAATGCATAGTGCAAAATACATCCAACATTGCGATTTATGTTGCAAAGGTTTTTGAGTTTATCATGACTGTGAGACATTTGTGAAACCATTCGAATTGACTGCGAAAGTTTCTTTGCGATTGTTACGTGATTGTAAACATATTTTTTCACAATGACGCATTGGAGTTAAGGCTCTAATTTATCATAGATACAATCTAGAAGGGAGATAAGGAAAGGCTTAGGGAATATGCGTATGTCACTAAAAAGGAAGATGAAAGTTCTAATGATTTTTTCGGTTGGCATTTTTGTTTTATTTTTTACAAGTATATAGGGTGTCATTAGAGTATAAGATTTTAATTACTTATTTGTTTGGTTGGGAACCTAGCATGTTTTTTACATCAAAGTGTTAGAGTGTTTTCTCATTTTGAAGGATTTTTAGGCTATACAATCTAATATTCTTTATCCTTTATGTTATTTTGAGTTATCTACATTTCGTGTAGCCTATCCTTCTAAACAGGTGGCATGACATGGCCTAAAGCTAAGTAGTGGCTTGAACACTCACATGTTTGGTCCATGAGTCGGCACAATAGGCATGGTTAATAGTTGATATCTTCTAATCTCATCATTCCATTTTTATCCGAAAGAGAGCGAAAATGAGGATGTTGGGCCAACATCAATGGCTCTTTGTACTCCTTAGTTTCTTTTGAAGAATTCTCGTTATATTATTGGTCTTTTTCTTTCTTCCATCTGATTTCTACTTTATCTTGACAACTCTTTAAGTATGTCCCTAGTTGGAGGTCTTTTATTGTATTATTTGCAATCTTATTTTTTGTAATTTAGGCTTGAGTAGATTAGTGGAGAACAGATGACTAGTTTAATTTACATTAGTAATGAAAATCATTCACGCATATACTACTTCGTTCCTTTAATCTGCATCAAAGAGAAATATAGTGATATTAAAGAAAATAATGTATGTTGGTAATAAATGAAGAGAGACAATGAATTGTGTAGATGTAATTAAAAGAGAGTAAAAATGTGTGGATGAGATTAAAAGAAAGTGATGGACCATTATCCAAAAATAGAAATAATGCAAAATGAGTGGGACGAACCAAAATGATAATTAATGCAAAATGAGTAGGACTGAGGGAATAGTTTATTTAAAACTAAACCAGGGATAAATGTTGTGCAAACTATGTGGAATATTATTAGGCGTATTGACCAACACTTTTGAAGTTACATAAGACTTGTAGTTATATATTATTAGTAAGAAAGTATGAATGATGATGAGCTCCAATCTAAATGAACCAAATTGAAATGGTTATACATTATACACCTATAGACTATAGTATGATAGTGAGTTCTATCCAACTTTAGAAATAATATCTCAGAATTGACAGTGTTTTGTAATCACAATTATGGATTTCATGGGTGTTTTCTTCCACATGCTTTTCAACAATAGGCCATCGACCCATCATTTTTTTTAGTTATGTTTTGGAACACCTTTATTCTGAAAAATATATAAAGAAAATTTTATTAAGAGGCAACTGTCAAAAGTACAAGTTAGGGATTAGAAATCCTAAAAGAGACCTATTAATAATCTACATGCACTTTCAGCTTGTGAAAATCTTAGTTACATGCTCTTTCTTTCTTAGTGCTTATATTCTTTTAATTGCCACTTTTTGTGACTGATGTGATGGTGTCCTATGGGTACAAGCTCATGAAGTTCTTTATTCACTCCATTGAAGATTGATTTCACTTATCAGTTTTCACCATCACTTGGTTTTTCCTTCTACATCCTACTACTAATTTAGGGATTTATCAAAATATTCATAATATTTTCATTGGTTGTTCTATGATAGACCGAGATGTCATGTTGACCTTCCATTTCAGTATATCCTTTGATCCTGTTTTGACTTGGACAGTGAGAATTAGTTTACATGTCTTTGTTTTTGTTACATGAGGTGAAGCCTTTAGTTTGAAATACGTTTTTTTTCTTATAGTTTGATGATTCAATGTGTTGGACATCTTCTCATTTGTGTTTATGATGCAATATATGATTTTGTCGTATGCTTTATGAGGAGACTCTTTGATTGGACATGGTAAATTAGTTGGATTAAACCCAAAACCCAAAATTTATCTTTGTCGTGATATAACTGAATGGTGGCTGGAATAATTCTAAACCATTTGATATCCTAGTAATGATCATATTTTCTGACCTCATAATTTACCATCAGTGTTTACTCTGGGACGGTCGCTGGGGCTCGAGAAGCATTCTTCAATAATATACCAGCAATATCGATCTCATATGATTGGTGAGTACTTGAAATATCGCACTCTTGTTTCTTGTGTTATGTGAAAATTTTCTCGTACTAATAGAGAAAGCTTATTAACTCATTAATTATGAGTATTGACTTATCTGTGTTTGGTTAAGTGTTATTACACCATCCACAATATGCACTATGTCTCGCATTAGTAATAGCTTTGTGTAAAATTTCAAATCGATATGCATCAAACAAATACAATGACATCTAATGAATCTTGTTTTTCTTAGACAAATGATATATGAGAACTATACTGTGAGGAAACTCATCCATGTTGAATTGTTAATTTCAATAGTCTAGAATCTCAGTTGCTAGGACATGTTTGTTGTGGAAAATTGTATTCAAACCTGAATCATTAGTAAGTGCCCTTTGTTTGCAGACAATGAGAAATGAGGATTCTTTCTTCAACATGGTTGGTTCTATTATCCAATTTTCTGACCATGGAGTCATACTCAACATTTGTACTAGACCGCAGTCCATTTTCTATCCTACATACATTTCACCAACATAATTATATCAAAGATATGCTTTTGTGGATTTCTCATAATGAAAATTATAACGAAGATAAGTTGATTACAATTTAAATTCTGGTTTCAATATTATGTTACTGTATGCTTTGGCTTTATATATTCTTTCTTATACAAGTAACTAGTACTTTTCGAACAAAAGGATTGACCTTTTCTCCCTCTTCCCGTGTCACATGTTGCTTAAATACAAGTAGGAAGCATATTCTAGAGTAAAACAATTTAAAATTTATTTGTATTTGGTTCTTGCTCTCATTTTCTTGACATTATGTGCTTATTTTGTTGACAATATGTACATGTTTTATCATAGGCGGTGAAAAGTATGATTTGTATTGATGATTTGTTTACCAATCTATGTATAGGGTTGGTGGTGTGAGTAATATTGATGATTATACTTTAGCTGCTCAGGCGTGTTTACCAATCATAAATGCTGTGTTAGCTGAGATAAAAAGTAAAACCTATCCACAAAGATGCTTTTTGAATATAGATCTGCCAACAAATATCCGGTGTCACAAGGTACTTAATGTAACTAATGGTTAATAAACGACGTTGGATTTATCATGGAGAGTAGATGATTTTTTCATTGAACCTTTCTATCGATACTTTCCAATCTCTATTATATTTCTAGAAATTGCAATCATGTTCTTTAGAACTTAACGTGGATGTTATGTATTTTAGTGATAAAAATGCATATTTATGTTGGAAATTTGTAATGCTTTGTTTTTTACTTTCCCTTAGAATTTGTGTTTTCTTGCTTCTGCATTACAAAGACTTATGTAACTTGTTTTCTATTACATAGGAAATTGACTAATCAATACGCATTTATTAGACTTTTTGTATAAATCCTCTTTATTAATTACTTGTGTGTGTGTGTATGCATGTGCATTTGTGGAAATCCAACTAATAAAATTTCTTCGTCAGAATACCACTGGTAACTAATGAATTGTGTCCAAATCTTTGTTATTTGAGTTTCACTGTTTTCATCCCTCTATATTCCTTTTTTGTGCTGCTAATTTGTCGTATTTTATTTGAAAATAATCTGATTGTATAATAGATCCAATCCATTTAGTAGTGGAAAAAATGGTGAGGAAGACCAAAGATGACCTCGAGGGTGGAAGTAGAAAAGCATATAGAGGATTTAGACTTACAGGTGGAGATGGTATAAAATCATAATGAATAGAGAAGAATAATTCATGTGGGTGGTCAATAGAATTGATCTTTTTCTTTAATTAGCCGACCCCAAAAATTAAGGTTTTGGCGTTATTGTTGCCAACATTTAGTTGTGGAAAGCTGAAATCAAAATTAATATCGAAGTTCCTAATTTCATAAATGATATTTAAAATCATATAATACGAAATAACTTTTTGTTGGTATTTAGAGAATTTTAATTTTAATACTTTACCATCTATATCAACATTATCAACAATAATGGCAAAACTTTAATCACAAAAGATGCTATGTGAAACAATATATCAGTTTTGATGGTTGTCCACATGGATTCCAAGTCTCTATTCATTATAATTTTTTACCATCTCAATTTGTAAGTCTAGATGCTTCATATTGGTTTCCACTCCTGTCCTCTTAGTCTTCTTCAGTCTTCGTCGTCCTCTTTTAAGTCTTCTGAGCTCCAATGTTCTATATTTCTTACTGATTTTTTAATACTCCGTCTTTATTTGGAACTTTTTGTACCTTAGTCTCATCAACCCTCACTTTCTATCTCACCATCATTTATTCTTTATTCATCCTCGAGAGTAAAATGTCTATGTTGTTTTTTTCATTTGCAAAGATTGAAAAATTATGTGTTTCAAAGCATAGTGCAAAAATGTCGTATGTTTGCCATCGTGGCAACGAAATGGTGATGCGGTAGCGGTAGCGATGCGGTTATCACAACGCCTAAATATGGATCAAAAGCATGAGATATCTCTTGATACGGACCAAAACACGGTTTTTTCAGACCTTTACAACGCGGAATACGTTTGTTGTTTTTTGAAAACCTTTGTAACACTACTGGTGGGATGCAATGTGGCCTTGTTTTTTTCACAATGATCTGAACAATTTAAAGGAGATTATAAGAGGAAAAGGTAAGCGAAGATGATCTAGATAGCATGAGTGAAGAATGAGACCTTCGATTGGGATATCTAGGAGCGTATGATAAATATATAGGAATAAATGGAGGAGAATATATGTTGATGATCATTGAAATTTATTGTGTTAGATGGGGTCGGTTAAAGTTATAATCTTTGTCAGTGACGGCTTCCCTCATTGTTTTGCTTTTATTTATATCCTGACTCCATATTAGGATTAAAGCTTTGGCATTGTTGTTTTTGTTGTTTTTTTGGCATTGTTGCATCTCTCTTTACCCTTTAGTTGACTTTATTAAAATTACATCATCAACATCTCATTCTCGTTGATGCGTGGCTACAGACAAAGAAGGGACGGAGGGAGTATATAGTTTCATTTTGAGTTTGTCGATGCTATATGCTCATGAATATTGATGATTCGTTGTTTGTACTTTGTCCCAGAAGTTAGCATTGTAACTTGCAAGTGCAATAAGAATATCGAGCAATGTGACGGTTCTCTCATTGCGCACAGACAAGTAGTATTCCGTACTGTTATCCCTGCATCATAGCTGTCTCAAGACGAAGTTTTTTTCCGTAGTTTAGGAATCAATTGAATAGCTCACAACCCTCTACCCCTCCCCCATCCACTTCAGCCTGGAGTACTCTTCGAGAATTAATGTGATTATTTCAGCTTATACCATGAATTTATACCCTTTGCTTGTGGTTGCAAAAACTCTTCTACTACCTATACTACATCGGTACTTTTCCTTGTGCTTCCCTTTATCTGAAAATATTTTTCTCTGAGAAATCAAACAGGAATCTTACTAGTCTATAAATGGTGTTGCGTTTCAAAACTTGTTATTGTGGTGAGTGATGATCAACATTGGTCATTGCTACTGTTAAATTAGCTGCACAATAGTTTATGAAAGATTCTTACACTTCCATGATTCTATCAGTTGATTGTTATATGTCGGACATGAATCATTATTTCTTCAGGGCACTGGAACTGATTTCTTAGCATGGCACAAAATACCAGTATTGTTCAGTTTCTTCAATATGGAATATTACAGCTTTCATTGAGAATTGAACTTGCCTAATAATTTGATCAATGTATGAATCATTATTTGTTTGGGCAGGGTTACAGATTGACATCGCAGGGTAAAAGTATTTACAGAATGGGGTGGAAGCAAGTTACATCCGGTGAACGAGGAAAAATGACATCAGCAATGGAAATGGACATGGATTCAACACAGGACGATAATTCATCGGCAATGTCTCAGGATCAATTGTTGTTCAGGAGGGTGGTATGTTTCCTTATCTTGTCTTCATTTCTTAAATGAGAGAAAACTTACCATGTCAAAGAGTGTTCATATCTCTTCTTCATCTTCTCTCAACACCAAGTTGGTGCATGGCACATGACTTTCGGGGTCAATGATCTTAGGGGTCAACAAACCATAGTTATTTCATTCGCTGAGCTGAATTTTAAGCACTAGTTTCATCCAGAACATTAGCTCAGTTGGCGACATGGCTAGTCATGTACTAATGTTGCATATTTGAGAGATTAAAGGTATGTTGCATACATTTTACCATTTCATATTCCAGGAGACACTTGATATTGGGGGTGATGTAATGTACTAATGGTGTTTCATGACGTTATTTGCATAATTGAGAAATTCACAAAATTGAATCTGATATCCTTTCCTTTATCGATGCAATATCTGCAAGTTAATGCTGAGGCGTGTTGCATATCACCTAAAATCATCTAATTTCATCACAAATTCATACTTATTGCCTTGAATCATCTATTGAATTTTCAGAAGTTTATATAACTTGCTAACTGAGAGTGTTCCTATTGTAGGCGTTAGAACATTCGATTGATGAATCAGATAAGGACATACGATCTCTGCAAGAAGGATACGTACGTGAGCATTTTCTTCAATGTTCCATTATCATTCTCTATATTAATGATGTTTATGCTTGTTTTCAGATATCAGTTACTCCCCTTGGTGCAATCTCTCCGGCTGAAGCAGATTGCCAGGCATACTTCAAAAATTGGCTTCCTAGTGTCTCGGAGCGCAGTTTTTCAGCGTTATGATTAGTAAGTCCGCAACCAGTCATTCATGTATCATCAAAACCCGCTATTAAACATGATATCTGGCGTTGTAGCGTGCATGAGCTTTATCGTGTAAATTGTTTGTTGTCTATCAAAAATGAAAACATCTAATTGTTTGAAGTACAATAATTGTAAAAAAGTATGTTCCTATTGAAATTACATACCCTCTCCAGTCTCCACAATGAGGCTTTGGGCATCTCAGATGAAACAAATTTATGTCAAATTTTCATGTTTGGTTTGTTACAGAAAGAGGGCTGGGTTTTGGGCAGTCCTAAAATCCATTTTCTGATTTAGTAGTTGGAAAAATCTTGGTTGTAACTTGTAACTGGTGTTATGGCTTTGGTGTCCTTATGGGTTGCTTTCTCCCTTTTTTTAGTTGAATAAAGAATTTAATTTTTGGAAAATTATTAATTTCTTTGAATTTTTGCACTTTATCAATGGTACCCCTAAGTTTTTTCGATTATCAATGGTATTCTCGTGTTATTGAGCGTTTTACAACCGTATCATTTTCTAATTTTTTACGTCCAGAATTGTTCAAAACCGTTTAATTTTTTTCTTTTTCTTTTATTTTTTTATTGTTTTAAATTGAAAAATAAATGAAAAAGAAAAAAAAGTTCTTGGACGGAAAAAATTAGAAAAGGATATGATTGTAAAACGCTCAATAACACGAAGATACCATTGATAATCGAAAAAACTTAGAAGTGCCATAATAAAGTGCAAAAACTTAGAGTTACCATCGATAACTTTCCTTAATTTTTTGTTACAGTCCATAAGAAGGTTTAAGATATAAGCCTTTTTTTGGACTATAGATAGGTTGAGGACTAGGAGAAGGGTGAGATTTGATTTCATGATTTTTTATAAAAAATATAATACTTTTTTCGACTGAGATAAGATCTAATTCTCAATTATAAGACTTAAACCTTTTAATCTTAACATACTTTCTCCGTCTCATATTACTTACACCAAACTCACTTTTGCACTATTTATCATTTTATGTTAATTTACGTATTTCGGCTATTATACGACAAAAACATAGTCATGTGAGATCTTATTTTATTGGACAAAAACATAGTATCAAATTTTTATAATTTTTAGTTATGTATAACTTTAAATATAAACGATTCGACAAACACATTAAATTGCGTAAAAATGGAGAAAGTAATAAGTAAGGAGAGTATTTTTAGCTTCAACTCAATTAAAAGGCTGAACTTTTCTATTCCCATTTGCCAAACACATCTTATAAGTCATTTCAGCATAATATCAAGCTAAAATTTGTAGAAAATTTAAATTGGACAAACTTAAAAGAACAGAGAGAGTATTATTTAGGGTCCACGGCTTAGTAGGAACGGAGTTAGACTTCTAAGTTCTAATCATGCTGCTTCTCAAATCACTTGTAATTTGTAATAATTTACTTTAAACTCTATAAAAACCAAAGTTTGACTTATTAACTCTTTTTCTAAAACTTCAAAGTGTTTGTTGTCGCATAAGTGTCCTTTTGCCTCAATCTCTACAATGGTGTTAGTAATACACTCAATATTTATTTACTTGGTGTTTGTACTACACTCTCAATATTTATTTACTTTTTACGTCACTTTGAATATGTAACATTTTTTATTTTGGTATGTCTTACATTATTTTTATTTTCGGTTAATGGTTCCCCACTTAATTTTAATTTCATCCATAACTCGTCTAACAAATTAAGATTTTGTTAAAAAATTAGGATTATATATATATATATATATATATATATATATATATATATATATATATATATATATATATATATATATATATATATATATATATATATATATAACTTTATCAATCTAAAGGTAAGAACACAACCCTTCTAACAATTAAATTTTGTTAAAAGGTTATGAACTCACGGAAAACTAAACATGAATATGGATCATAATAAACCATCTAAAGGTAACACATGAATATAATTCTTCCAACAAATTAAATTTTGTTAAATTATAAATCATATATATATATATATATATATATATATATATATATATATATATATATATATATATATATATATATATATATATATATATATATATAATATAATTCTTCTAACAAATTAAATTTTGTTAAAGAATTATAAATCATAAAAAAAACTGTATAAACTTAACACATGAATATAATTCTTATAATAAATTAAATTTTGTTAAAGAATTATAAATCATAAAAAAAACTGTATAAACTTAACACATGAATATAATTCTTCTAACAAATTAAATTTTGTTAAAGAGTTATAAATCATAAAAAAAAACTGTATAAACTTAACACATGATTATAATTCTTCTAACAAATTAAATTTTGTTAAATAATTAAATCATGAACAACATTTTTTTAACAAATTTAAATTTTGTAAAATAATCATGGACTTACAATTTTCAAGGATTAAGGATTAAATTGCCCAATCGAACACCCAAAACAACACTCAAGATTTTTTTCTCACTTTTCTCTTTTTCTTTAAAATGGTAAAAAAAAAATGGATCTAAAATAGAGAAGAAGATTTCTGAATATTTTTAGTGAATTTTAAATGTCTTTTGACCCTTCAAAGCCTAATTAAGCACACTTAAATCTTCCCTTAATTAGTTAGCCTTAATACCACTTAATTGGGCATTTAGGGAGGAGTTACAATTCCCCTCAATTCATCCCAAGCAACCGGCCACTTTCTGAAATTTTCCTTTTTTTTAAAAAAAAAATTATTTAATTACTTTATTGTTCGGTTTAGTTGTTATCTTTACGCGATAAACTTTTTACGCGACAAAACACGTGTAGAAAAAAGGTATACACGAATAATTATTTAATATATTTAATCGACTAATTATTTATTAATAATTAAAATTGTTTTTAATTGATAATTTAACGGGGTGTTATAGATAGCGAAATTCAAAAGAGCTTCTACTCCTCACAAGAATTTTATATTATATGCCCTATCATCAAATTGTCTTTTATACATCCAACTTCAATTGTATAAAAAATATTCGTCATCATCCGCCATTATAACAAATAACCTATAATAATCAATAAATATTATTTAATAAATTTAAACAATATTTATGTACCTAAGTAGGAAAACAAATTAAATTTAAACAATAATAAACATGAAAAATTAAAGTAATTAAATAGTAAAAAATTATACCTGGAATTTGTTGCAGTATTATTTTTCAAATCAAAAAAGAACAATTTTTTTGTGGAAATAGAAATATATGTGCACTGAAACTAAACCGATGAACAAACAATTTACTTCGAATACAAAACCAAATGATTGCATCAGAATTTATAGACCAACGTTCATTTTCTTACTTTGAATTTGAATTTTAATGGCGACGGGATGGAGACGAAAAATGTCCGTAGCCACTTTTGGGGACATAATGGTGATGAGATGGAGATGAAAATCGCTCGTAGCCAATGTTTTGGACAGGATGGCTACGGGATGGAGACGGAAAAAGCCCGTAGCCGACCTTGGCGTCAGAATGTGTCCATCTCAATTTTTTTTGTAATGTAAAAGCTCTCACATAATTGAGATTAATTATGCAATGTCAATGGGATAAGAAAATATATCATTAACTATATCAATTTATTATTTATTAATTTCTAAACATATAGTATAAAAGAAGTTTCTTCTCAATAGTTACTTATATTATTTTAATTCTATATATGTACTATTTGTGCTTGGATAAAATTATAAATTATACCAATTAAATATTTACATTTAACATAGATTATTTTTACAGGGATTACGTCCATTTGTGGAGCTGTCAAGCGTAACCACAATAGTAACCTCATCAGACTTCGAAAGTTCAATCTCCCTAGAATACAAAGACTTCTTGGTCTACCCTCGAGCCGCTTCTCTCCGGTCCGACCCATCAACCGTCAAACTCGGTTCAAGTGCATCTTCTCGATTCTCTTTCACAGTTTCTCACCACTTTGATTCCGTCAAACCTTGGTATCTGAGTCGAAAAACAAACTCCATGTCATCATCCTCGTTCCTTCTCATTTGCATCACCTAATGACAGAACACCACGTGGCGGCTACAACTTCAATAACAGTGAAAAGCTCTTAAGAAAGAATTTTATTCCTTCAACGTCGGTCCCACAAAAGTCTTATAATGCTGATGTGGCAGGAGTAGTTAAACAACCGTCGACTCCAAAAGCGTCGTTTCTGCGCAGTCGGCGTGAGTCGCTGAATCATGCAGGATGCCATGTCATTAGCAAGTGTGAGAAATGTAGAGAAGCTTTTTTCTCCTACCTCATGATGAATTGATCTACCCACCACTTGGTGTATTAATCTCAATCGTTATTCCACAACATATCCATCATCACCACATGTCAGTTTCTCAGCGGTAAAACCAATTAACCAACCAATCAAAAACAAAACGGGTATAATATTTGAGTAAATCAACGATTACTTCTCATGATGTTATGATGTCTACATTATTATATTTGTAAGGTTGTTATTTTACATATAATATATGATTCACTTTTGATACTTCTTCCATTTTTTAGCTGTTTTTTTTTCTTATTTTAGTAGTTCATTTTTATAATTCCAATTTCATTTTAAATCTATATTTATAGATTATCCCCTTATTCTCTTAATATATTAAAAATATTTAATATTGTACATGAGTCTAGGTGGTTTCCTTATTTTCTTAATAAACCAAAAGGGACAATTAAATTGAGTTGGAAGGAGTAGTATATAATGTTTTGATAAATGATGATGAAGTTTTGGTCAATGGATCAACAATGGAGATGCAAATATATATATTCCCCTTGCTTTATAAAATTAGTATGTTATCGTAACTAGCGTATCTCGCTCATAGAATAAATGATCAGACTTTAGAGTTTTATAAAATTAGCTTATAATATAAATGGTGAGAAATCGTGAAAAATGAATAAAAGTAGTAGAAAGATAAGTTAAACATAAGGAAATTATTGTGAATAATTTAATCTATTTTCAATTACCTATGAATAATCTCACCTTTTGAAATTTTTTTAATAATCCAACCTTTACTTTCAGTTTGTTGACCTGCTATATTAGGTTACCTCTCATTTTCTTCGTTCTTTATAATAATCTAATCTATTTCCCATTTTTGCCAATAATCCCACCTTTTTTTTAATAATCCAACCTTTTCTTTCAGTTTATTGTCAATGGACCCTTCAAAAAGCTAAATAAAATTGTAATTATTTCTCAAGATTATGAAGTTGAACATTGCATAAATATTAGTTGTCTTTACATACATATCCCATCAACTAGGGGTGTTCAAAAAATCCGACCTGCTTGCCCTGACCTGCCGACCCGCTGACCCACATCCTAAATGGCAGGTAAAGTTTTTTAAAAAATAATATAATCCGGGTCGGGTACCCGACCCTAGGGTTGAATAGAGTTTGGTCTAAACCGTAATTTAAGTATTTGATCTGGTTCGGTTTTTTTGTTTTTGTTAAAACGGTTTCCGGTCAGGTCTCGGTTTTAAAATTTTCAGACCAGCCCAGACCGGAAAACCGTAATAAATTCCGGTCTGGTGAAAATCGTAAATCGTAGACCGGAACCCGCATTAATATATGAGAAGGCCCAAGTTTAATATTATGTTTGGGCCATTTGGCAGCCCAAGTTCCATTTTATTTAAATGTTACTAAACATTATGTTAGGGTTTAGAAGTTAAATTCCATTTGGTGCACTCAGCAACTCCTTCTTCACTCGCTTCCTTTGACACTTTTGGACCAGACTCCACTCTCCATTTCTGGTTCTGTGCTCCACTCTCCAGTTCTGGTTCTGTGCCTACTCTCCAGGCTCCAGCCTCCAGCCTCCAGCCTCCAGCCTCCTTCGACACTTCGATAATCGACAGTTGGACCAGCCGACCAGAAGCTCCTCACCTCCTCCCTCCTTCGACAGCTGTGCTTCAAGTCTCCATTCTCGGTGATTCTCCAATCTTCATTCTCCAATCTCAACTTCTCAAATGCTAATTTTCACCACGGAATCAAGTGTAGAATCTCGTAATGTAAGTAGGTTGATTTTTTGATTTTTTAGGGTTTTTTTTTTTTAGTTTTTGTATAAAATCGAAGGAGGGACCGTTGAATCGTTGATTGAATGTTTTTACATCTCTCTTATGAACGTTTTTGTATAAGCACGTGAGATTGAATGTTGATATGTTGGTATAATGGTATTAAGAAGCTCTTATTTAGTTAGTTACTGAATGTTGATATGTTAGTTACTGACTTATTAGTATAATGGTATTACTTATCAGTTAGTTAATACCATTAGTATAAATTATACTGTATAATGGTATAATGGTATCAAGAAATATCAACATTAGTTAGTTACTGACTTATTAGTCATTATACCATTGGTATTACTGACTTACTGATTAATTATGTTGGTAGTATGCAAGAAAATGCAAGAAACTACCCACATTAGTCCTTAATTAAGGTTGATATGTTGTTGATATTGTTGATATTGTAGACTAAATAGATTGTTGATATTGATTGAAAACAGAATATTTGGAATATATGCGAAATAGTCTTTGAAATCACAAGTTGTAACTTGTAAGTATTGGTGGTTCAATTGTAAATGTCGATGGATGAATCTTTTATAATTTGCGATGAAAATGAAGTGGATGATCAGGATGGTAATGAAATCAAAAAGGAGGAAGCTATGAGCAAACAAAGGAAGAAGCTTGTGAAACCAAGATCCCACATATGGGATCGCTTCACCAAATTTACAAACAAAAATATGGAAAAAGAAATGTAAGTGCAACTATTGGGTCGTGAATATAAGTGCAATCCTAGTATAAATGGGACTAGTAAGTGTCCTAGATTTTCACACAATAACAAATCAAATGCTACTCAAACACAATTGAGTTTTCAATCAAGTGTTAATGAACAAGGGGAACAAGAAGCTCACATAAAGAGTTGGATGTTTAACTATAAGGCTTGTAGGAAAGGCTTAGTGTTCATGATAATTGTTGATGAACTTCCCTTTAGATTTTTTGAAGCCCAGGGGTTTAGATACTTTTGCTCACAGATGCAAAATAAGTTTGTGGTTCCTTTTAGAATGATTGTTGCTAGAGATTGTTACGAGATGTTATTGGATGAAAGGTTGAATGTAATGCCCCGAATTTTCTCTATGGCATAATTTCCATTTTATTCCTCTTTCTAGTTACTTTTCTTTAAGTCTAGTCTTTAGTTTAAAATAATTTATTATGATATTATTTGTGATTTATTATAACTATCTCTTTTATGCTTTATAATGTGATTTAAAATGTGCGTAAGTTATTATTATTATTATTATTATTAATATTATTATTATTATTATTATTACTATTATTATTATTGTTGTTGTTGTTGTTGTTGTTAATGAGTTAATATATTATTTTAATTAAATTTATGTACTACTATTATATGTCCTAGGTTATTTATTTTTGGACCAACTTGTGGTAACAAGTTTTTAATTAGGAGGACTAAATATTTTTTTAGTGCATTATTACCATGATAAGCATGTAAAATTAGTGTTTAATTAGGTTAAATGATTCTAATTCATGCTTAATTATTTGGTACATTCTAGAATGGAATAAATGCATGAACATCCTTCAAATCTTTTCATCTTTCTTTTCCTCAAGTTGATTGAACTTCCTAATGCTCATAAATTTTTAGCCATAATGAGAAGTCTTTTGGGATGGTTTTTCCCCTCCTATAAATACTAGCCTATTGTTATGTAATTTTTCATTCATTCATAAACTAGTTCATAAACTTTTTTTCTCTCATTCTTTTCTCTCAAAAAAAGGAACATAACAAAATACTTGCTTTATTTTTCTTCAAGTGCCAAAATATTATCATATTTTTGGGCTACTTTTGAAGACTTAATTTGAATTATTCAAGCTTACTTCAAGGACTTTATTTTGTAAATTATTTGGGAGATTTTCTTGGAGTTTTCTTTAATCTTCTAAAGATTATTACTTTCCTCCATTATCCAGGTAACTAGATTTTTTCCTCACTTAGTTTCTTAATTAAACATAGAAGTCTTGTTTAGGATTAACTAAAATTTAAACTGATTAATTCGGTTTTATATTGTAAATTTTGCTTTAATTATTTTCGTGCATATATTATTGTTATTTTAATCTTCTATGATGTGTTATAACATAGATTTAATTTAGGATTGGTTAAAATTTAATTTTCGTGATTTGAATAATTTTATTTTAAATTATTATGAAAATCTGGAAAATCTGCAATTTTTATTAATAGTAATTTGGTTGTAATTTATTGATTTTAATTTATTTTCACATTATTTTAACACTGAAATATGTTACTATCAGTAGGTAATAGTGTAAATTAATTTTGATGAATTTGGGTTTAATTTTACAAAATTATTATTTAATAATGGCTTAAACTAGCTAATTTGAATTTTGTGAATTAATTAAGGTTAAGAGAAATTAAAATTTGATTTAATTTATTAATTTATTATTTTTGGTCATGTACCTAATTGCTTGGTTATGTGTTAATTTCATGTACTACTTATTTATTTTAATTAGATAGTTTATGACCATTTGTTGTTAAAGTCATGTAAATAGAGAACTTGACTTTGGCATTGACTTTGACCATGACCATTGACTTTTGTTGACTATTATAATGGTTATGTGTCTTATTGTGATGGTTTATAAAACTGTTTTGTTGCTTGTCGACAAGTTTATACTTAAGAATAAAATAACATTGTCTGTAGTATATTCTTGGCAAGAGTTGTTGTAAGGTGTATTCTTGATTAAGTTCGAATTATCCTTATTCCAAACTCAGACATTACAACTTAAACTGTATGATTTTGATCTTGATTGATTTTGAACTACTCCATAGAAGTTTTGGTATTTTGGAAATGATCATTGTGGCCTTTGGGTTCTTAAGGGTAAATCCATAGTGGTTCCTTATGAACATTTGATTTGGTTTTGAAATTTGACTTTTGGGCCCTTAAGGGTAAATCCATAGTGGTTCCTTATGTACATTGGTTTTGTTGTTATTTGGAAATTGGGTAAGTCCATAGTGGTTCCTTCGATTGGACAGCACATCTATAGTAGATTGGTTTTAGATTTAGTTGTCGTTCTCGTTATGCTGGATCTTCGAAAAACGAGAGAGATTGGCCATTCTTAGACAGGGTTATATCATTATGGTTGACCTGAGGTTCGCCCTGACTTTATCTAGGCTTAGTGGGCCGCGAATTTGTTCACTGCGTTTGTTCCAAGTACGACTTGAAAATATTGTTAACTTGACTTTGTTAAATTGTTTTGGAAAAGTTATCTTTGGTTTTAATTGATTTGGTTATCCTACGTTGGTATTAATTGAATTGATCAACATTATTTGACTCTATCAGTTTGGCTTGTATGGTTGGATCGTGTTTAATTGATTTGAATTTTAATTAAGCCTCGCATTAGTTCTTTGTTTAAATTTGAACCTTGGTGTTAAGGACAGTCTAGTTACTGGCCACTAAGTGGTAATTTGCTGTTTAGTTGTTGCAGGTGATGATTGAATTCACTCGGGGCGACTGGGGAATAAGACTGAGAGAGTGTAGGGTTACCTAGAACATTAAGTTGAAGTTTAGATGTTTTATCTTTTTATCTATGGGAGTGTTTTACTCCCTGGATTATTATGTGATGACTTTTGATTTAATTTATTCGAAGTTATAAAATAGTGACCCAACTTAGTATATTGTTTCCGCCAATACATCCTATATTAAGACGGGTCATTACATTGAAACTAAAATCTTTTTTAATAACTAATTGTAGGAGAGTATGTCTTACTACTGACACATGGACTTTAATCCAAAAAATTAATTATATGTGTTTAACTACTCATTTCATTGATAATGATTGGAAGTTAAATAAAAGAATCTTAAACTTTTGTCTAATATCAAGTCGTAAAGGTCAGGCCATTGGAAAGGCAATTGAGAAATGTTTGCTTGCTTGGGGTCTTGAAAATGTGATGACCATTACTGTTGACAATGTTAGTTCTAATGACACTGCAATTGCTTATAAAAAACAAGAGTCAAAACGTGGGGAACTAGTGTGTTGAATGGAGAATATTTGCATGTAAGATGTATTGCTCATATCATGAACTTAGTGGTTAATGATGGTCTTAAATTAGTTACTGATGCTGTTTGTCGAGTTCAAGGTGCTGTTAAATTTATTTTATCTTCTCCATCTAGAATTGAAAAGTTTTATAAGTGTGTTTCGGATAAGAAGATTCCATCAAAAAACATGTTGTCTCTTGATGTGGTCACACGGTGGAACTCAACTTATTTGATGTTAAACATTGCTTTGAAGTTTATATTGGCATTTGAGAGGTATGATGGGGGAAGATCCAAATTTTCATGAGCATCTTCTAGATCCCCATGGTTATGGGAATGGTTTGGGAAAGCCTACTACTGATGATTGGGACCAAGTGAAGAACTTAGTTCAATTATTAGAAGTGTTTTATAATTTAACTTTGCGTGTGTCTGGTTCATAATATGTTACTTGTAATGGTTGTTTTGATGATATAACTGATGTTGATTGTTTGCTAAAAGAATGGTGTGAAAGCCCTGATTATGAGTTTAAGGAAATGGCAAAGAGAATGAAAGAGAAGTGTGATAGCTATTGGGGGGATCCCAAAAAACTAAATGTTATGCTATATGTTGTTGCTGTACTTAATCCTAGATATAAATGGAAAACTGTGGAATTTGGGATAATACAAATGTACACAAAAGATAATGATGCTTCTGTTGTTTGTACGCGGATAAAGAATGCCCTTTATGATTTATATGATGAATACAAAGGCTTTCATTCCACACCCGCAACAACGAACCAAAGTGATGGTGCTTCAAGTTCTCGCAAAGATGTAGAACCTAGTCTTTCGAAAAAAGGACTTATGAGATCTAAGTTTAAAAAACTCAAAGAGTCTCGTGAGGATGGGGAATTGACTAAAACAGAGGCGGACAAGTATTTAGATGAGGTTATAGAAGAAGATGGAGATGGCTTTGATATTTCGACCTGGTGGAAAAACAATAGTTCAAGGTTTCCCATTCTTTCTCTTGTAACTCGTGATGTGCTAGCCATTCCTGTATCCACAGTTGCATCGGAAAGTGCCTTTAGAACTGGAGGTCGAGTTCTAGATTCATTTCGAAGTTCATTAAGTCCAAAGATGGCAAAAGCTCTTATTTCTTGTCAAGATTGGCTTCGTGCTTCTTCTCCAAAAGTTGAGGAGTGCTTGGAGGATATAGCACAACTAGAGAACGGTATGTGATCTTTCATATCATGATTAGTATTATGTTTATTTTATAAAATCATATTTTTTGATGTTTGTTTTTATTGTATAGAGTTATTGAAGATCAATTTGGCTCCTTCAGTTATTGACGTTCCATAATGCAATGATGCTTATTCATGGGTGAAGTCGCTATTGCTGAGTGCTGACTAGTGACTACTATGAATTTACTTTATCTTCTATATTATAAAACTTTATGTTCTATATTATGAAATCGGTGATGTACTTAACTATTGAAAATTTGTAATGTTTCGGATTTGGTGATGTATTTTGTTTACAGATTATCGTTTATCTTAGATTCTCAATTAAAAAAATACATAAAAAGAAAAAAAACCGTAGAGCAGACCGTTCTAGAACAGTCTGGTCCAGTCCAGTTTGGTGTCTTGACTGGTCTGGTCTGAAAAGTTTTCAGACTGAAATTTCTGGTCTGGTTTGATTTTTTGGGTCATGGGCCACAAAATACATTGAGTCGGGTTATCGCTGACCCGTTATGTATTATCTTTATCAAGTTGAAATTTATAGGTTAAAATTTTATACTCAATATAATTATAAAAAATTAAAAATAGTCTTACGTTTTTCACTTCCCTTCAAAGTATACTACCCCTTCAAATCAGTGGTAAAGAGAAATTGAGTATTTTAAAATTCATGGATTTTTTGATAATAATTGAATAAAAAATGTGTTAAAGAAATTGAACATGTATGGATCAGATATGTTTGATTATTATAAACTAGAGGCAAAGAAAAATTGAGTATTAGCTTCTTGAAAAGTTCATTGGCAACAAAATGAAAACAAAGGTTGGATTATTAAACAAAAATTCAAAAGGTGGGATTATTGGTAGGTAATGGAAAATAGGTTGGATTATTATATAAAAGGAGAAGGTGAAAGATAACATAATATAGCAGGTCATTTTCTAAAAGGGCCATTGACAACAAACTGAAAGCAAAGATTTGATTATTAAAAAATTTTCAAAAGATGAGATTATTGGTAGGTAATTGAAAATAGGTTGGATTATTTATAATAATTTTTTCTTAAATATATGAATAAAATTAAAGAAAAATTAAAATATTATCCAAAAATAAAAATTCAACAAATTCAGTGAGATAGACTAAATAGTAAAATAAAGCTAATTTTATTGGAAGAGGGAGTGCCGAGTATTTCAATATTTTATGAATTATTTACAAAAATCAAGGGTTGGTTAGGAGACAATGTTCCAAGAGGATGACAATATTATGAAGCTTGGGAAGAAGCTATCGTGGTTAAAACGTTGAACATTAGGTTTTGGTATAATTGGGAATTTACAATGTTTGCGTCTTGGATTTAATGATGTGCATGCATAGCTTACTATTAGAATCAAATATGAATTCACTCAAACCTGTTAAATTTTAATTCAATTTGAAATTTTGATTGAATTCGATTCAGTTGAAATTCAATCAACTTGATTCATTTATTTAAAATTTAGTGAATTTTTGAGTTTTACATGCATATTTTTTTAGTTGTAACCTAATAGGTTATTTGGCACATAGGATTTGAGGAAGAAAATGAAACTTTGTTTCAAAAAAAGTCCAAGTCTTTATTTGTTTAAAATAAATAGGAACTGAGAATGGAAATAAAAAATGAGAACTCCTTAAGATTAAAGTATTGGAGATAGGCTGGTGATTGTGGGGAGACTTTCATTTTAATCTCTTTCTTCCAAGTCTCTTACATGACAAACAAAGGATAAGATTTTTTTATCTTTAAAGTCTCTTACATGACAAACAAAGGATAAGACTTTTTTATCTTCAAAGTCTCATATTAAAGTCTTACAAGTCTTATTCCTTTGTGCCAAACACCCCCTAATATCATTTTATCAATTTTTGTTGTTTGAGTTTAATATTGCACAATTATAACTTGAAAATTTATTTTTTGCTCAATATAAGAACAAAAAGTATTTTTAAAATTTTAACGAATTTTTGAAAAATTGTATTTTAGCTGTTTTATAGAGAAAAAAGGGCTTATAATAAATCTTTCACCAACACAATTAAATCTGATTCAAAACCGATATGACTCAAGGATCTAACATGTACTCCTCATTCCTTAAAGCTAGAGCCATTCAAAAGTGACCCGACTCGAAAATCCGAACCGAAACTAAAAGTAAATCGACTCGAAAATGTGTTCCTTTTTTTGGTTTATCGAACCGACAGTACCCGAACCGAAATTGTACCCGAACTGGTTGATAACCGAAAATGGGAAAGCTGAACCCGAGCTGTAACCGATTTTTGTAACCGACACATAACCGTTAACCGAGATTACCCGAACCAAATAATGACCGACCCGAATCATGCTCGAAACCGAATTCTATCCGGCTAAAAATGACTTAACCTGAACGAATTTTAGATCGAACTGCTGTAAACCTGAACCAATTTTTAACATAGAAGTATGATAGACTCATATTCAATCATCTTATTTGCTAAGCTAATAAAGTGTTAGATATTTTAATAAATTAAATTTTATAAATACATGGTTTCCTATATTTAGAGTTAATAATCAATGGTCAATGTTTATTTAACTACTTTTAATCGAATTAGATGAATATTGATAGAACATAATTTTAATTTCCGGTCAAACAAGTAAAAGTAACAAAATAATAATGATTACTAATTAATTTGCATTTTAACTATTCTGCTTTAAATAAAGGGAATCTTGTCATCAATTAAAAATTGACTAACAACTTAATTTGATATTGATTCGATCGATAGTAATTAGTAATACGTAGCTGAATTTTGCTTTTAAAAAAAAAAAACTCGAACCCGATCTGTACCCGATAAAACCGAACCAATTAGTAATCGATGACAACCCGAGACCGATTGACACTCGACACGAACTTCAACCGACACCGAACTGATGCTAACCCGATAGCTTGAATAACCGATCTCCAACCGAACCGTGACTAACCGACTCAACCTGATTGTGACCCGTTATAACACACAGCCGAAAAATAACCGATCCGAAATGCAACCGAACCGTATGACACTCGTCCGAAACCGACCCGATCACCCGAATGAACACCTCTACTTAAAGCTGTTTCCATTTTCCATTTAGTTTTTCCATTTGTTGCTCTCATAATGTCTTTCTATTTATATAATGATTTTTCGATAAAATTAACATTGTTCATCCCATTGTTAATAAAATCACGAGTTTAATCTACAATTTTATAATTTTACGATCCAAAAACAACCAAGCGATTTAAATGGTAGGTAGAATAATAAGTTGGCAGAATCTTACAATTCTAATTAAAATAAAATTTGTAGAGGTAAAATCATAACACGATTCTACTATCCTACGACTTACTATTCGATTTTACAAATTTATTCTTAATTTTTATTATTTTTTCTTATGTAACATCTTTCATTACTTTTTCTTACAATTTAAGTATTCATCATCATAAATTTTAAAAAATAAATCTCTTCATTGGCACGAAGATTTAAACTAATTATCAAATATTTTTTATTTCATTCTTAAAAATAAAGTGAATTAAACTTTGGGAAATTCCACATGGTAGCATCTAACTTTTATGAAACGCCAGTTATAGCACTTTTCCAAGATTTTTCCACATGGTACCAACTAATTTATGTCTTATCTAACTGCCGTAGCATTTTCCATTAAATTTTTGTCAATTTTCGTCTAATTCACCATTTTGATATTTCTACCCTTATTAAGTGTTGGTTATTGTCTTTATAATTTTTCACAAATTAATATATGTGTTTTACAAATATTTTGTACCCACAATCACAAAATATAACTAAATCTCAAAATATCAAGGTAGCAATATATTTTTTAAAAAAACTTATGATTTTTGGTCATAGTACGGTTTGCGATCTGGTCTAGTCTGAAAAATAAAAACAGGGACCAAACCGTAAACCGTAATTTATTTTGAAAAAAACCAGTCTAAACCGTAGACCAGACCAAATATTAAAATTACAGTTTGGTCCGATTTGGTTTTCGATTTAGACCAAGCTCTGTTTAGCCCTATATATATTAGTGCTTGAAATGCACATTATGAACTTTATAATCCTAGATTCCTAGTTGAGTACATTAAGTGAACATTATGGCTTATGTAATAGTGCTTAAGGCACCTCTTGTAAAAAATGCCAACAATTTGAATAAAATAAAATTATTATAACATTTAAGAGTGTTGATGAATCAAACGGTAACTTAAACATCAAACTGGTAAATTAAACATTTGAGAGCATAAAAATGGTTTAGGGCAAATTATAAAGACAACAATCAACACTTAATAAGGATAGAAACGTCAAAATGGTGAATTAGATGGAAATTGACAAGAATATAATGGAAAATGCTACGGCAGTTAGATAAGACATAAACTAGATGCTACCATGTGGAAAAATCTTACAAAATTACTACCACTGGCGTTTTATGAAAGTTCGATGCTACCGTGTGGAATTTTCCTTAAACTTTAATTAATAAAATCTTAATTTATAATTATGACTAGATAGCAAATTTAAGTTTATTGTAGAAATTTTATGATCCTACGATTCGTTCTACCAGTTCGATTCTGCGGGTCTGAACAATTCCAAAAAGAACCATGATTTTTGACAACTTTGATTCATCATCATTTTAATATTTTAATAATGTTTATAACCCTTACATATCTTCCACTAACTATATTTTAACATTTTCATATTACTTGTGGTCCTCATATGTTTCTCATTAAATTTATTAACATATATAATATATTTGGTCCCCATATTTTTTCCGTAAATTTTTTTAATGTTTATAGTCTCATTCTTTATCAATCAAATTTATTATTCAATAAAAATATATTAATCATCTAAAAACTTATCACTAATTCTTAAATAAAACGGTCTCATGGTGAGACCATCTCTAATTGGCTAGCCTAATATACATTTTTTGTCTTAAAATGATCACTTATAACTTTAAAGTGATCACTTATAATTTTAATATAATTATTTTTTATAGTCTTAGAATGATTACTTATAATCTTAAAACGATTACTTATGATCTTAGAGTATTCAAATGAAGAAATGGGCTATTATATGAACCCATCTCATGGTGAGACGGTCTCATACAAGACAAGCTGAAAACTTATAGACTTCCTTCGTTCTGAAATACTCGCTACATTTTCGTTATTGACACTATTCATCGCTCAAGCTTATTATACATATTGCGGCTAATGTATAAGAAAAAAATATAGTCAAGTAGGATTTTGTTTGAATCATCTAATCACATACTTTCATAATATCAATTTTTTTATATTTTTTAGACGTGTATAATTCAATATATAAACGATCAAATTAACGTATTGGATTGCATAAAAAATCAAATGTAGCAAGTATATTTTTTAGACTTCCTTATATACTCCCTATTATTTACTATTATTATTCTATATTTGTTAATGCACTATTTCAATTAATTGTGCTTGAGTAAAAATTATAATAGTTGATAGTAGTAAAATTTACATTAAAAACAAGATCTTACTTGACGATATTTTAACTTATAAATTAAAAATAAAATATTAATTAAAAATGGTCAATAAATAGTATTTAAAAAGCAATATGACAATAATAATGAATAAAAGTGATTATTTTTTTTTTTCAAACTTTGGTACCATAAAGTTCCTACTAGGCAGCTACTTTGATATTTATGGCGTACATAAACTCTTTTTTGGAACAATGCTTACCAAAGTTACCATAGAAACTTTGGAACAATGATGAATATATTCTTGCTAGTAGGTGAAGTTTAGGTCCTGCTTTGTTGAGCCTTGTTTTGCAAACTCCTACAAAAAAAGTATTATCATATTCAAAACCTAGAAAGTTTTAATAGCTATATTATTATAATTTGATAACATAACGTTTTATGAAATTTTTCAACATACTTGTATTTATTAAGAAATTAAAATTTTAAGAAATAAATTTTATATTATAGTTATATTTTATTTCATTCTGCATAATTATATACATTACATATATTGTATGACTTGTATTATATTTTGTATCGTGTGTGCAGATAATTTTAAAATTTTAGTTCATGATAAATAAATCACAATAAAAAGACCAAAAATTTAATTATATACTTAATATATATATATATATATATATATATATATATATATATATATATATATATATATATATATATATATATATATATATATACACTTTAATATATCTATTTTAAATAAAAGGACAAATGGTTCGTACCTATAGTATACAATACAAAATTATGAATTTTTTAAATAAAAAATAACATACCAATTTATGCTAACAATAATAAATATTATTTTAATTTTTATAAAGTATTACAACTATTAATAACACACTTGAAAATCAAATTAAACATAAAAACATGTAAAATTATTTCATAAAATTTAAAAAAAATAATATTTTTTGTCATAGAAAATATAAGTGACGTACATAAAGATAATTACAACCTAAATCATATTAGAATTAAGCATTGTATTTAAGTAACCAATGATATAAATAATCAAAATACAATCCTAATAAAAGTATATTATGTTTTAACCATCTCAAAATATCCAATACACTAAATATTACTCATTTAATAAATAAAATTTATTAAGATTTTATAAATAATTGAAAAAAATAAAATAAAATACTTATATGATTTTCTAATACATTAAATGATGTGACCTACAAAATATAAAATCAATCAATATAAATAATATTATAATCATAATTTGAAAGTAATAAAGTCAAAAATATAAATATTAGTCATAGTAACAATGATATCATCATTAAGTTTTTGAGAGAAAACTTTTGTTGAGACTATGACACGTAAGCAATATTAAATAGTGATAATGTCAGCAATGTTTTGTTTTAGTAATAGTTATAGATAACAATAACAATGACATCATTATTGAGTTTTAAAGGAAAACTTTTATTGAGATTGTGACACGTAAGTAATATTAAATAGTGATGATGTCAGCAGTGTTTTGTTTTAGTGATAGTAATAGATTATAGATGTCTTGCCTAATAAATTGACATTTGAATAAATATACGAGAATTACTAGTTAAGTTGATATGTAGACAAAATATAAAGGTATTTAAATTGAACAAGAGATTAAGTAGGAAGCTTGGAACAAAGAGTAGCTTTATAAACCATTGAACCATCTCAATTCTAATGTACTGTTTTTGAACTTGAAAAAGAAACATGAAATTTAAATCAACCAGCGTGATTTGTTAATCACCATAGAAAAAACTCTTTAAAAAGATAAATAAAAATTATAAAACTCCTACCCTGTAAAATCCTATCACATAAAAATAATTTATTAACTTTATAACACCGACAAAGAAATTTAAGTGAGAGACAATTTGGTATGTGAAAGTTGATTTACATTTGTGAGTTCCCTTGTTTGAATCTAAATTTAGGAAATGTGAGCAATGTCAAAGAGAACAAACAAAAGTTGCCTTAAGAAATTAAAAAAATAAATAAATAAATAAAAAACACTCCTAATATCTTGGTTTGGGTTTTTTTTTCCCTGAAAGATGCAGATAATCTATACTTCTTCCCTCAAAATGCGGGTAGTCAAGAAATTCCCAACTTATGCCTGCACCCTGTAGAGATCAAACCCCAAACCTTCTACTCAACATGCAAATCCTCTATTCATTGAGCCACTTTTGGTTGCCTTGGGAAATAAAGAGGTAAAATAAGGAACTAAGGCACTCACTCTACCTTAAATTGCAACTGTATTAGCATTAATATATCAACAATAAGCTGTAAAGAACCAATTACTTCTTTACTACATGACACAATGCACAACCACAGCCTATTTTATTTCCACATCTATAATTTACATCATAAAAAACAAACACATAAACATTACCAACACTCTATACCAGAAAAGAAGCCATGTTTGGAAGGAAGTTTAACAGCAATAATGAAATGCATAAGCTATTCAAGTCGGTGGTGATTACCATACCCACCATTGCCTTTAATAGCCTACCATTTCAAACAGGATCTAAAAATAAGCAACGTATAGGTAATAGCTCGATATCATGCCTGGGTTTTCTTCTGTAATGGTGTTAAACCCAATGAAGAGCCAGAAATCCTGCTTAAAGCTTCAGCACACCAGCCATGCCCATCATCAATGGTTGGCATTCTCACTTCCATGATTGGAATAACCAGCTGCTGATTGCCTGGAACCACAACACCGGCCAAGACTCTCAGAACGTTTGAAGCATCAATATCCAAGCACACATTTATCTCTGGAATTCCTTTTGGCAACGGAGGGATCCCACTGATTTTGAAATACCCAAGTAAATAATTCTCCTCTGCTTTCGTTTCATCCCCTTCGTAAATGACTATCAATACCTCAGGTTGGTTGTCGTGGACCGTCGTAAAAACCAAGTCCTTTCTTGCAGGGACAGCCGTATTCTTCATGATGATGGGGACAAATTTGTTTCCGCTTGCTTGAATCCCGATGCTTAGAGGAGTAGCTTGTATGGTTAGCAAGTCGAGGTTTCCGAACGGATCTGTTACACCAGATGCCACTGCTCCTTCTAGTGCTGCTCCACATACTGCAGCTTCAAGCGGGTTTATCCCTTCATAGAGATTCTCTCTTTTGCAAATGCTCTTCACAAAATCTCGGACCTTGGGAATTACAGAACATCCTCCAACTAGTATTACATCAGTCAGATCTTCTATTTCTACCTTAGCATCATTCAAGCATTGCAGTATTAGACGTTCGCATTTGTTGAATAATGTCATGTTAACATCCTCGAATTCCTTTCTTTCTAGAAGCTTCGTCACTCTTCTACCATTTCCCAAGTCGACATCAACTTTAACGCTTGTTTGAGATGAAAGCATATGCATAGCATTCTGAGCTGCAACTCGAAGAGAAGCCCTTGCTTTGATGACATCGAGCCCATGGCCAGAGAAAGCCGTGTCAAATCCAGGTAAGAGATGACGCATCAAGTTTTGAAGAAGGTCCTCCCCTCCAACAGCAATTCCTGATAAGGCTTTTATCTGTGAAACACCACCAGCTGTCGCGCTAACGGCTACATCACTATAGCCAGCTCCCATGTTGAAAATAAGGGAGATCTTCTCGCTTCCACTGCCCATATTTTCGTGAACGGTGTGTTGCTGCTGTTGTGCATATAAAAGTGCTACAGCAGTTGGTTCAGGCATCAATCTAAGAACATGAAGGCCCGCCATGGCACAGGCACGTTCAATTCTAGACAGCTGAAAACGGCTAAACGAAATAGGAACAGTTAGAACTACATTTTGTATAGGCCTTTTCAACTGAACTTCTGCCATGGTCTTCAATTCGACAAGAAAAATTGCTAAAACTTCCTCGGGTGTAGTAGACCTCCAAGCATTGTTCACCAAAGCAGCTATAAACGGCCGCACACCAATATCCAAGGTCTGAACTAAAAAGGGTAGGCTTTTGGTAGCATGAACAACAGGATCAGTGTCAATCCTTCCAATTAGCCGTTTCATATTGAAGATTGTCGCTCCAGACAGGATATCTTGCTCATGGGTAAGTTCACTGCTGACTCCACCTGTGGGGACTTCATCTTTGAAGCTCACATATGACTGCATTCTTTTCTGGTTCCTAGTGTTCTTAAGTAACTCCACTTCAGATCCATTCCAAAACGCCACACTACATTGTGAAGTACCAATATCAATACCAATTGCAATTCCTGGGAATGCAGAAGACTTATCCTCTCCAGTAGTTTCACTGTCAGAAGCTACTGTGTACGCTGGTTGGGCCATTCCTGCAATAAACAAACCAGTTTCAAATGTAAGATGGAACTTCGGTCCATGCAAGTATGATTTAACCCTCGATTATGTGACGGGCCAGGAAACATTCATGTGGAAACAAAAATACAATGAAAATGCTGAAACATCTACGTCTTGAAAACTCAACAGAATCAACAATATCAAAATAGTGCAAATATGCCATTGCGGGTGAACCATGGGAAGGGTAGAAAAATATTCATTGCGGGTGAACCAAAACCTTCTATTGTACAGTGTCATCTGGGCAACATATTCTAACTCTACCAAACAGGTGCAATCCTATTAGATGTAAGAATGTGAACAAGCAGCACAAACACAAACCAGAAAGAAGGATAGGATATGTCATGGAACCAACTCAACCAAAAACTTAAGTTGAAGGTTGAGGCCTCAGGATAAGTTATATACTCTTACACGCCACCTAACACAAGAGTCCATTGGACTAAAAGTGTGAATGCAGCACAAGTCTTCCTCATTACTGACGCTAAATATTCTACATAAATGAGGGGCGGTTGAGATTTAAAGCCGTGACCTTTTATCACACTGGCTCTGATACCATGTCATGGAACCAACTCAACCAAAAGCTAAAGCTGATGGTTGAGGCCTCAAGATATATTAGAGTTTATACTCTAATAGTTAGTATTAGTATTGATGGATATGATCCTTTCCCATTGACTACCATCTAGTAGTAAAGATACGCGATACTAAACAATCCAACTTGCGCATCAAGTTGTAATGAATTTTCCTCATAGTAGTGAAGGTAAGCAGACATTTCACATAATTAGAAAACAATCTGTAAACCATATTTACCATTATGGAAAGAAAAGAAAGAGACAGATCAAAAAGGAACAAGATTTTAAGAGGGCTTAATTCGACCTTGCGACTCAAGTATCTTCCCATGTAGACTAACATGAATATTAAATTAGACTAACATGAATAAATTAATCAGATTTCTTAAAAGGGAGATACTAAAACACAAAAAATACATATCACAATAATTAAATCAATTTTGTCAATTTATAAGAAGCGAATACTAATGATTGAATCAATAATAATCCGTGCAAAGTTGAGTTTACACTGTTTGGATAAGAATTTTTGAAAGCAAAAAAAAGGAAGTGAAGGGAAAGGAAAGAATGGCGAGGAAATAACAAAAACAAGCTTCCCTTGAATCTTGTTCATTTAGAGAAAAGAGAAGGTAAGAAAGAGGAAGAGAAAACTTATTTTCCTTATAGATCTTTCCAGATTTGGAGAAATTTGGTCATTCACAAATTAAAAGAGGGTGAATCCCTTCAAAGTTTAAATCCCTTCCTTCCAAATCTCCTTGAAAATGCATCCCTTCAATTAACTGCTCTTCCTCTCTAAGAAATTTCCTCAACCCAAACACAACCTTATGTTTCACCTTACGTTTAGCAATGGTCTAAAAGCATAAAGAAATCCTTGGCACAGTTGTTCCATAATGTTAACATAGTCTACGAATTTTCCATACAAATATGACATTTATCAATTTTAAAATTTTTATAAATATAAATCACTAGATGTAAGATTAGAACGCACAAATACATTACACAAGTATCTTTTGTATTCGATAGCTGCTCTATTATTGTTATAATTAACAGTTTGAACAAAGTTTATTTCAAAACAGTTTGAAAAAATTTGCAGCATCAAACAGTTACAAACGATACCCTCTCAATGCTCCAACAAATGTACAAAATTGAACTAACCTTATACAAACGAAAATCAATGAGATCAAACAGTTGGTAATCTTAAAGTGTTAAAAGAGCTGTTTTTGGCTTTATATGCCAAATTATAGAAAGTGCCCTGAGATGCAAGTACTGATTCAGTTGTACATATAGAAGTTGCAGCCTTGAAAATAATCCCTTCATTCAAGCAAAAATAGAAATCCTCTAAGTGACTCAGAGCCCTTGGCAAGTTGTCAACTAATTCTTTTGATTCATGATTCACTCAAAATGGCTCCAAAATACCTAAAAACCACCCTAATAAGTGTATTCTGATTCATGATTAGCGAGGATATTCGTGTATCAAGAGACTTTGGGCAAGACCCCATAGTTAGGAGATGAAGCCATTAAATCGAAACGAAAATAAAAGTCACATTCACTACAACATCACCATCAATAATTTACCCAAACAATCACTTTCAAAACCAAAAAATAGTTGTAGTAGCAAAATTATGTTCTTTACCATAGGCAAGCACATACCTAAATTTATTCAGCCCAAGATGAGAAAAAATAGGCAATGAGCATTTAACCATCATGTTAAACAAAAAATTTAGTTTTGGAGACTAGCAAGTTAAGGTTGCTTGATTATTTGTATTCATCCTTAGCACCAACAAAAGCCCAAAGCCAAAGAAGGTCATTCCAACATCAAGCAATTGCTATTAAGAACAGAATGAGATGAACATTCAAAAACTAACTCAGCTTTCAAATAATGTGTTATACGTTATAATTATAATCAGATAGCCAAATAGCCGATACATTTGCAAAATTGATTAATTAGGTGAACATAATTTGATTTTGCAAGTAATATAAGCTCAAGCTGGCCAAGACCTAAAATCCTAAGACACAGGAAGAAGGAATTAAAAAAACAGACAACAGCCAACAGCCAAAAATAAAAGTAAACAATGCAAAGCTATGATCTTTCAAAGCCAAACATTCATAAAATCAAACTAATACTCAAACATAGAATTGATAAAGGTAAACCATTAATTATTAAGCAAATAAGACACAGAAAAAACAAAGTGCAAAGTAAAAAAATTGCAACAAACAATTGTAGATAGTAATTAGTAAAAAAGATGTGTCGGGAAGCTTCGAAATGCATGAAAGAAAAAGAGAGAGGAAAACATACAGTGAAAGAATATTCCGGAAAGAAGAAGAAGAAGAAGGAGAGAAAGGGAAATATTGCGGTGGTGTCGATCGATGAAGTTGAAGGGAGAGCGACGAATGAAGAAACTTGTGAGACAGAGACCAAGAGATGGTAATGAAAGTGTAGTAGTAGTAATTTGTATAATACGTAGTAACCGATTCTTTGACGTTCTAGACCAACCTAGAATAACTGGGATCACTCCATCAATTTCCTCTCCAATCTGCAACCTGTCATCTTTCTACATGTTAACTCACATGTCACTAATAGGATAAAATATAAATAAATAAACACAAAAACTTGGATGAGACGGCCATTAGCCCATATAACAACATCACACACTTTTTCTTTGTTTTCTTCATTTTCTTGGAATTTGTCAATTTTAAACTTAAAGGTATTAATTTCAAAGTAAAGTAAACTTAAACAAATTAATTAAAATAAAAAATTTTACTTTGGACCTATAAGTAATCAATTTTGACGTTAAACTGATTAATTTCTACCTAAAAATGGTTTTGTTTTCACAATTTTAGAACGAAGTTTATTAAATGGCATTATTTCATCATTATATGGATAAATTTCAAACAATAAATGAATAGTCAATAAAACTATCAATAACTAGTATAAAACCCGTGCAATGCACGAATTTCTTAGTGTTTTAACATCTATAAAAAATTAGATTTTCAAAATAACGGGAAAATATATATTAACTTCATTAGTTTAATTTTTTAATTTAAAGTGTAATATATATAATTGGTTAAATCCAAACTCAAATACGTCATCTCATCTCCAGGAAAAAGTGAAATATATGTTCGTTGACCTTATCAATAATTTCGTTTGTTGGTGCTAATATTGCCCTCTCTTTAATTTATGCACTATCCTTTTTATTTCTTCTGCTATTAAAATAGAAATCAATAAAGATACGGTAAAATCTGTATTACTCATACAGAAGATTATTTGTTTAACATAATTACAACTGAAGTGTATAAAAATAGTGTTGAAATTAATTTAAAAGATTCTATGCAAATAATATTCTGATTTATTTTATGGGTTTTTTCTAACCTATGCCACAATAGTATAGGTTAAGACCATTAAATTTTTTTATGAGCTTACTTTATTCTCTTAAATATGCTATTGGGAATAATAATTTCATATATACATTAATTAAAGTAAATATAAAAAAAAAGAACAAATAAGAAAATCCTTAAATAAAGTTGGTAAATGAAGGTAATTAATACTCCCTTAACCTATGCCTTGTTGCATAGGCAAACCGTTATTTTATTTAGTATATTAGGAGTATTAAATATATAAAACTGTGATTTTGTTTAGTAATTTGTTTCATCTAGGTAAATATAAATTTTCCTTGTATGTAATTTTGTCTCAACTAATAAATAATTTTTACCTAGTAAATATAAATTTCACAAATTCAAGATTATTTAGTATATCAATTAGAAAAACATTCTTTGCAAATTTGTCTCAACCAATAAATAATTGTTATTCAATAAATGCAATTTTGCCAAGCCAATAATTAGGAACAAATATGGCAACCATCTATTAAAACTGAAAGTTAATTATACTACAAAATTAAAATTTTGTTTAAGACAATCAAAGCTTTTGTGTTTTGAAATGCTAATAATATTATTCTAAAAGACTTCATGCAGATTTGTTATGTTATTTAATATATTATAAAATGATTTTAATTAATGCAAGTGTTCATCAATCAATTTATACAAATTTGTCTCATCCAGTAAATATCAATCAACAAAATAATCAAGACAAATTAGTAAAAAAGGAAATACAAATAGCAATAAAATTTTAAAATTGCAAGTTTTTTTATTGCAAAAATAATAGTCAATCATCCTTTAATCTGTGCGAAACTATATTAGGCAATAATCTATAAACAATGCAAAATCTCTACTAATAAGCATTCAGCCAATAGAAAAATTACACATGACAACATTATGTTAAAATGTCATTTGTTAATTTACATCAAAATTATTAGTTTGCATGATAGTGTTAAAACATTGCAGAATACTAGTACTCTTATTTAATGCATACATGATGGTTTTAATGAAACATAAGATACTTGTACTTTTTAATCATCGATCAATAATAGTGATATTGCTCTTTCCACAACAGATTATGTTCATTAATGGACTTGGAAATAAAGTTTTAGGTGTAATGTTTGCTTACCTTGGATGTGAAGGTGGAGAAAGTTTCAACTTTCGAATTATGTTTGCCACTTGATTCGATGAATGCTCATGGAAATAACCAAGAGTTCAAGCCTTCTTTGTTATAAAAATTTTCAATTTTTATCTAAGAATGATCAGTTCAAACCTTAAATTAATTAATTATGATCAGTTATAACTTATAAAAAATTCATTTTTAACCTTAAATGTATCAATTATGACCTTAAATAGATCAAATATTGAGCGCATATTGAGAAAAAATTTAATTGGGCTGATTGGGCTATTCGTCTCATATTGAGATGGTCTCGTCCAAGACCAGCTGATAAGTAAATATGAAACACTAATTGTAAGAGATGGTTAGTCTCTAATAGGCCGGCCCATTAGATTTTTTAAAAATAAAAAACGAAAAATATAGTGTAACTACACACTTACTCGATATGTTTTTAAGATACTTTAAGTAGGCATTTAGGATACGTTAAGTAGGGGTTTACAATATGTCTAATAGGTATTTTAAACATGTTGAAGTTTTCAAGTAGGTGTTACGTGCGATAGGTGTTTAGGTTATTTGTTGTTAGGGTTTAGGTCATGTGTTGTAATTGTTTAGGTTATTTGTTGTATGTATTTATATTATGTATTGTAGGAGTTTATGTTATGTGCTGTAAGTGTTTAGATTATTTTGTGTAGGTGTTTATGTTATGTGTTGTAGGTGTTTACATGTCTACTTCAGTATGTAAAATACCTACTAAAAATTGTAGTAGATATTTTGTGAAATGTGAACGTGTTTTTTTTTTCTATAAATAAATTGGGCTGGTCTTTGGGAGTCATCTTTCAAAGTGACGGTCTCTTGAGAGACCTACTGAATAAGAAATTTATTTCAGAATTATTCAATATTTTCCTATAATAATTTCAACTTTTAATTAAAAATTGATAATTCGAATTTTGGAAAGTGTTTTTGCTATGAGTGAACTACGGTTATGAATCACCTAAATAACATGTTATTTTCAAAAAAAAAATAATAAATATAAATTTTAAAAAAACTGATAAACTAAAAAAATTTAAAACTTAACAGCCTCCCCTTCTTGCCACTACCACCACCAGTAGACAGCAAGGGGACAAAATTGATGTCGGGAACCAAGGGACTGGGGAAGGGTTTCGGGAGCGTGGGGAAAGGGGCTGGGTGGTGGTCGGTTCAGGTAGGGTTGCAAAGGTTTTTGTTTTTCCAGCTCAAACACATCCTCTTACATTCTGGCCTCACGCTTTGGAAACCACAACATATCTTCTAAATATTACATCCAAATTGTGTAGACATCTCACTCACACTCATCTTCTTTATTATAAAGTCCTCAATATTTCCATATTCATATTTTTGGCTGCTTATGTCATATTCTCTTCTTCAAATAAAACTTCACAAACTTCAACCTCGGTCTACTTTATGTCCTTTTTTGGAATATCCATCTTGTTATCGAGGCTATAAGTGTTATGATCCAATTTCTAGAAAAATAATTCTTATATGTGTTCTTTGATGAGATTATTTTTCCTTCTTCCTAAACTCATCCTACCACCCCTCATAATTATAAATTCGTGAATGATGATCTCCCTCTTCCTCTAATCCACTCCACTCTTCAGTAGCCTTAAAATTGCGAAAATTTGAAATGATTAAGACAAATTAACAATAAAATGAACAAAATAAGATAAGTTTCAACTTATTTCCAAAAGTAAGCGTTTAATTCCCAAACCTGTGGTTTGGGGCTGTTCGCAGTTAGGAACTGAACAGGTCAAAAAAAACAAACGAGTTGTTCCTAGTTAGTAACTGCGAACAACATGCTCCACAAATACGCACCGGTTGAAAAAAAAGTCAAAGACGTTCGCAGTTTTACTAACTGCGAACAGGTGAAAAAAAGTCAAAGATGTTCGCAGTTAGTAACTGAGAACCGCTAGTTTGTAACTGAGAACCGCTAGTTTGTTTTTTTAACCTGTTCACAGTTACTAACTACGAACAGCCCCAAACCACAGGTTTGGGAATTACACGCTTACTTTTGAAAATAAGTTGAAACTTATCTTATTTTGTTCATTTTATTGATAATATATCTTATTCATTTCAAATTTCTAAAAATTGCAGCATTTCTTCTCCCAGGCTCGCACGCTTCTCATTTGGACCAAATTCATTATTTAGCCCACACTAATTCATACCCCTTACAAGAAAAATTTGAAATCAATAAGTAAATTTAGATAAAAAAAAAAGTCAAAAAATAAGTTTGGAGTAAACTTATTTCAAAAAATAAGCGTCTTCCATTCTGATGTTAAGGTTTGAATATGTTCGCATTTAACAAGAACAGGAATTACTAGGAACAGTCAAAAAAGTCCGCCAAAAAATCGTCCGCTGTTACTAACAGCGGGCCATTACTTAAGCTGAGTCAATAAATTTAGCCAAGTAATCGGGTGCTCTTTGTAACAGCGGCCGATTGAGTTGATTTTTTAACTGTTTTTAAATTTGGATGTTAATGGTTTGCTGTTACTAACAGCTAACGATTTTTGAGCTAACTTCCTTTAACTCAACTTTAATATGGCTCGCTGTTAGTAACAGTGAACAAAAACCAACCCTTAACATTGATATGAAAGCGCTTATTTTTGGATATAATTTTAACCAAAGCTTAT
Source organism: Amaranthus tricolor (assembly GCF_026212465.1). Classification (NCBI taxonomy): domain Eukaryota; kingdom Viridiplantae; phylum Streptophyta; class Magnoliopsida; order Caryophyllales; family Amaranthaceae; genus Amaranthus; species Amaranthus tricolor. The sequence goes on from NC_080047.1 coordinate 37,258,541, forward strand.
TTATGACTTTGTTTTAGGAGAAATGCTTATTTATTTCTAATTTTCCCCCTTACGATGTACAAACAGCCTAGTATTATTTCCTCTTCCTCCCCTAACTTTCTCTATTGGGCCTATCTCTAATCCATCTCAAGGGGAATTTTATAAAAAGTTGAGCGAAAAAATAAAAAAAAATTAAGCAAATAAGCGAAATTCTAAACTTTTCCCAAAAGTAAGCGTCCAAACTCCAAAGCTGTGCTTTGGAGCTGTTCGCAGTTACTAACTGCGAACAGCTATAAAAGACAAAAGAGCTGTTCGCAGTTAGTAACTGCGAATAGTTCAAAAAACACAAAATAGCTGTTCGCAGTTAGTAACTGCGAACAGCTCCAAAGCACAGCTTTAGGGTTTGGACGCTTACTTTTGGGAAAAGTTTAGAATTTCGCTTATTTGCTTAATTTTTTTTATTTTTTCGCTCAACTTTTTCTAAAATTCTCTCAAGGGTCATTCTCTTTAATTATTCATCACAGCTCCATCCCATGTCGCCCTCTTACTCTTCCCTTGTCTATACCCTGAGCTTCTCAAAATTCTGCTACCCATATGACCCCTCGCAGTCAACAAGGTATTTATAAGTCGAATCCCAATTATTCTTCTCATGCTTATAGTGCCACTTCTTCTTCCCCTTCTCTTGTACCCAAAAATCCTATCACTGCCTTAATGTGACCCGAATTCGAAATGTGCCATGTGGGAAGAATATGATGCTTTAATTAAGAATTATACTTAGGAGCTTGTTCTTCGCCCTAGCAATGCCAATATTATCATACCTTTATAGATTTTTCGGGTTATTTGGTAGGAGATTGTAAGTCTCAACATGATGTACTGATTGTGATGAGACTTTCAGTCTGGTATTTAAGCCTGCATCTATCAGGATTGTTTCTCAGTATTGCTCTTACTATGTTTGTCTTTTACGTAAGTCTCTTTTTAGCGTTAAACAAGCCCCTAGATGTTTTGCCGATTATGAAATTACTGGCTTTTTGAATAGCATTTCTAATAATTCTTTATTCAACTATTGTAGTTAGATATGGGCTATTTGCTTCTTTATGGGGATGAAATCATATCTATTGCATCTTCTAACTCTCTTCATTTGTCTATTATGAATACTGAGCTCTAAATCCACCATGAAGGATCTTGGTTCTCTTGATTATCTTTTGGGGATTGTTGTAAAATCAAATGCCACAGTCTAAATATGCTTCTTCAATTCTTGATCGGGCAGGTATGTCTAACTGCAAACCCAATCCCAACTCTTATTACTACTGCTACCAAACTTAGTGCTGATTCGGAATCTCCATGCAATAATCCTACATTGTATCGTATATTGGCCGACGCTCTACAATATCTAACGTTCACTGTTTCACATTTTCAGACATCTCTTATGTTTTACAGCAGGTTTGTCTCTTCATGTATGATCCTAAAGATGAACATATTGCTACTCTTCATCGTATTCTTTTGTATGTTAAAAATAAGCTTAATTATGGCTTACAGTTGTACAAATCATCAGTTTCCTTCTTAATTTCCTATACAGATTTTGATTGGGGCAGTTGTCCTGATATTCGTCACTCTACATCTAGCTATTATGTCTTTGTTAATAACAATCTTATCTCTTAATACTATGGTATCTAAATGCTAATGTTGTTTCTAAAACTTGTTGGCTTCGCAATTTTTTACTAAAACTTTAATTTATTGTTACGTCACTTCTTCAATTTTTTTTATTTTTCACTTTTACAAATCCAATCAAGCATTTAAATTCCAACAAATTTTACGTAATTTAGCTAGAGAATTACTTGTGAAGGTTTATGATCATTTTTTTACTACTCTAATTATTTTTTGATAATCTTTATTTGTATTCAATACTACTTAAAAATATGATATTAGAAGATAACCGAAAATTCTCAACAAAAACACTTGTTTGAAGATAAAAATTTTATTTATTACAATAAAAATAAGGAAAAATTTATCATGAATAATACGACATTTTGTTAATTTTCATACGATAATACTAATTTTTGATTAACCATAAATAACACTAACTTAGGAAAGTTTTTCCTAAAATAATACCAACTTTAGTTTATTAACTAATTTACCAATTTTTTTTGTCATATAATCTCTAGTTTAATATGTTAAGTATATTCTAGAAAAACACCCTTTAAGTTGGTATTATTCATAATTAATCAAAAATTAGTATTGAAAATAAACAATAGATTGTATTACTACTGTTAATTTTTCCTAAAAATAACATACTTCACAAATTTAACACTAGTACTCTTTCTCATTAACAAAATTTACGCTTATGTGATGCTTTGTATAGGGGTTTAACTCGAGCTTAGGCTTTAAACATCTTTTTGTTCTAACAAAATGCATTTTTATAAAGTAAATTTCACAAATACTATAAATAAGCAATTAGAGGGCCATATAGAACAAGAAAAGGCATGCAAGGAACTTCTTTGTCTCTTGCATTCCCAAAGAATGAAAGTTCAATAACCAGTAACCACAATACAGTTTCCAAATATAGGCAGAGTTAAACTTCAAAGATCACTATTACCATCAGAAATAGTAAGCCATTGTTTCTCCTTGCCACCATCAATCCTATTTCTACGTCTATACATCGCATCCGAATACGCGACCAATGAAAGATGAATCTATCTTGTCATGACGACAGAACGTAGCAAAAGACTTGATCCAGGTTCCTTCTGAAGTTTCTTCACTACTTTGATACTGGTTACTGTGTCGCATTCACTGGTGATTGACTGCGTTGCAAAGCTAATTCGTTTTCTAGCTGTCTCTTAAGGAAATTCTGAGCAGTTTTATTCACTATTTGGAAGAAGAAATTGAGGAGAACAAGCCAGACAACAGTGTTCCAGATTGAAGCCAAAGAAAGACCCCAATTCTTAACCTACAACATATAATTTCAAATGTCATTTTGTCGATGGTTTTCATTTGCGATGCTTACAGAAGTCTAATCAGAGCAAACAATAAATGTCCTGCTCGGAAGCAGGGTCTAGGTGAGAGAAGGTGACAGACAATCCATACCCGTACTCCCTTCCTAGGGAGGACTAGAGGAATGCGGTCGGTTTTACACCCAAACAAGAAGGAGCAAACGATATGACTGACAACGTTTTCTCAAGAGAACTACTTGCAGAAAAAAGAACAGCACAAGCAATAACAAGGCTAAAAAAACAAAATAAAAAATAATACTCCTCCAATCCACTAGTAATTTCCCATTTGCTTTTTAGACACTATTCATGTCTTATTCTAAATTTGTATTTTACTATTAATCAATAAGTTAAAACATAGTCAAGTGGGATATTGTTTTATTCATCTCAATGCAAGGATTATTTATATCAATTTTTCATAATTTTTAGTTATGCACAATTAGAGATATTAAGGATTGAATAAGTGCATTAGATAGAGTGCATAAAAGCAAATGAGACATTACTAGTGATTGGAGGAAGTAATATAAAATACAAAGTACCGAGAAATTTCACAATTAATCTGATCGTGTCAGGTGGGAGACAAATGCAAGGACCTAAATCAAACAGGCGTAATTTATAAATTGCACGATAATTGACAAATTTGAAAACCCGAAGGGAAATTTGCAATACCAAAGGAAGAATCAAGATATATACCTTGACGTTAGAACCCACGGGTGGAGCAGCTATAACGTACTTGTCTTTAACAGCATGCAATTTTGCAATAATTTTAGGCATCACAGAGGCAACTCCAGGTATATGGCTAAATACCCAAATAAATTCATTCTCTAACCAATCCAAAAGCTGATTGTTACACACTGAGATAATAAAAACTGTCTGTACATAGAAACATAGTTAGAGACGAGAATGATGAAGGTACAAACTAACAAGTAAAAGCCTCGAGCAACATCTTGTACCAACCTGAATATGGGTCTTTACAATTGCCTTTCCCACTACAGTTGCAAGGAAAAATTTCCAGAAGGGTATCCCGAAATGTCCACACATTATACCAGCAACATCATACAGAGGATTTGGCACCTAATGAACAAACATCACTTCCTTGTCAGACTCTAAATAAAGCCAATTTATGTTAATTGAAGTAGACCACATAAGGAAAACAAATCCTTGTATGTAAATGGACTTGACTTTATTTTTTATAAAAGGGGCGAGCTTTCCAAGGGTCATTCTACTTGTAGATAATTAATGGGTAAAGGCGAGTTTTTAAAGGGTCAAAGTTATTAATTTAAAAATGCCTTTTGGAGGGCAACAAATTGTCTAATATATGAGCTTTTACAAGGCACCTTTGACCAAATGTATGCCTTATTTGACTTTTAATTTTTAATTGGAAAGCGTTAAAAAAAAAAAAGAAAATATCAAAAAAATTAAAATAAATTTATAGGGAATACAAAAGTTAAAACCATAATATTAAGCAAATATTTCAACAATTACATACAAAAAAAAAAAAAGAAAAAAGAAAATTCAAACAATAAGAAATTCCCTCCCTTCATCGCCATTAATAGAGTTCGTGGGGGCGGGGAAGGAGCTAGGTAAGGGAGGAGGAATTGAACAAAAACAGCTTCATCCCCTTCCTTCATCGCCACTAATAGAGTTCATTTACTATTCCTTCTTTCAAGACATCATACTCGGTGATTATGATGATGACAATTGAAGGAAACATATGTAGCATACTCAGTGCGAGATTAGTGTTCATTTATTGCAGCCTAATGGTGATGATAGAGGTGTTAATGAAGATGGAAGAAAACATATGCAACAGAGAGAGCTTGTCGGGGTCTCGGGGATGATGATGATGCAACTGATGATCATGTAGTTGTTGATGATAATGGTGGGAAGTTTTCGGGGAGGGGTAGTTGTCAGGGAGGGGGATTTGTTGGGGAAGAGAGTTACCGAGAAGGGGGGCTGACCTGAGGGGTGGGGTAGAGGGGACGGAAAAGAGAAAGAGGGTATTTTAGGTTCTTTTTGTTTTTTATTCTATTTTTAATTGCTCTTGATTTCTTTTTAGTTTTCCTTTTGTTTGAGGAGTAACCTATGATTTTAGGTTAAAAAGTGACCAAGTCCTTTAAAAACAAATGCGCATAAATGGTGGAAGTTTTCAACAGAAAAGTAAAGGTGAGAGTTTCAGAATCGGATCACCTAAATGTGGCAGTTTTCTTTTCAATTTTCCTTATTTTTAAGCTCTGCTCTCTCTCTCATGCTTACTCTCAAAACCCTGAAAAATTGGGATCATCGAAATTGGACATCTCCTTACACTATCGCAAAAACATGTTTTTCTGAGTCAAGTATTTTATAAATTCTATGTTTGCGATAGTCCAGATGATTTCTTATTCTAGGGCGTGATTCAATTGCGTATCAATTGACGGATTTTATTTTGTTAGTTGTGTTAATCTATGTAATGAAAAATGCAGTAGATGTACTTTTATAATGTAATAATCCAAAACTTTTCAGAAATATGAGTTGCTAAATTCAACTTTTAAAAAGCAGTTCTGATACTTGGTGTTCAGAAATGTTGATGAGATACTGAAATCAGCCTCTTTGTACAATTATTATTGACTTTTATTATAGGAAGTTTTGGCGTAAATTGCTTGTTAGTTGTTATACAGAGAAAATTATTCTATTGGCATCATGGCATGCATATTCTAACAGCCATGTGTTTATAATGATCATTGAAAACTTAGTACAATATTTTTGGTTATAGGACCGTCGCATTTTGGCTTGAGTTGAATCTAATCCAAATTGTTTAGAGAAGATGGAGCGAATCATTCAATTAGAAAAGATTATTAAAAATATCAAATAAATATATTGGTTGGGTCAAGTCAAATGGGTTGTTAACCCGGCCAGACCCGGAATATTTTTGGTCTGACCCAACATGTCCCAACCCATTAAGAAATTGGCCAAAAGTGGCCCATTGAACACCTCTAGATAGAACTAATCCTATTAAAGTGATGCAAATTTTTCATGGTCTGCAGACAAGTCATTCAATGCAATTGCTTGCACTCAGTGAAGTAGGAACTCAAGAGGCCCCTCCCACAAGCCAATATATTCTACTAGATGATGTATTCGATAGCTGGAAAACAGTATGCCTTTTAAGTCTGTTAATCAGTAGCTCAAGGGTTCATGCAGTTATGGCAAAACATAAAAAATGTTAAAAGAGATAAAGTGGAGCAGGCCAACTAACCGAAGCTAGCAGCAAAATGGTCCAGACATTCAAATACTGAGAGTGAGACATGAACCAACGTTTCACTTGATTTACACGCTTTCCAAAAACTCCATTATCTTCCGGAGAAGATCCATCCAAGTCCTCAATCTCGTCCAATTTGCTTCCTGATGAACGGGCTGCACGAAGATTTGGATGAGCTTTAAAACAACTTAAAGGAACCCCCCCCCCCCCCCCCAAACACTATCGTACAAGCACTTGGAGTGTGTGTAGAACGATAACATAACATGAAACAGAAATCCCACAACTGAACTTTCATCCAAGATTTTACAAACATTGATAATATTTAAAGAGCATCAAGTGTATACAAGGACCAAACAACAACATTCAATTACCCCAACGTCATGTAATGGCTCCCACGTAGGGTTTAGGGAGTCGGATGTACGCAACGTTACCCTTGTTGGTGATAACAGGTACCAAACAAAATTTGGGAGAGCCAGATAGCATTAGTAACAGAGAAAAGTGATAAGGATAACAAAAATAAAAAGAAAAGACACAATCAGCTCAGGTCTCACAATCTTAGAGCAAGCAACAACATTTCCACAAGGCAAAATTCTAAACCAAAATACACAAGAAAAACCTTTTAATATTAGGAGTAATATCAATTAATCTCCTAAAGACTTCCCAGCAGTCAAAATAAAAGCTAAAATTTTGCAATAACAAATAATATCAATTGAAATCTATATTATCACTGAATTTATAGAACACGTAATAGAAAGTCAAGTTTTAGAAGCTTGAACGCATGACTATGAGGCTCTGAACAATTTGCCAGGTTCTGTTGCATAACATCAGAATTCTACCTACGCAATAGAGACCTTTATCTAACCTGTTTTGTAGAAATATGACCTGTTATAAATTATACCATGGCTTCAGATAAGTTTAGATAGTAAGGTTCTTTCACCTAATGAACTTTATCCACCAGAAGTTACGTTTCATCAAGCAAAATCCAACAAATACACAACTACGTAAGTTTAAATGAGGTCGGATAATCCTTCAAAAAAATAAAGGAAAAAACAAAGTTTGGATGGTTCAAACAAATTGCATAGACAATGGGTACCAAGCACATATAATTCTCATTCAATAATAGAAGGCTATAAAATCAAGAACAGACACTTAAAGTGAAAATGCATACAGCTTATGAGATGAAGATTATACCAGCCCTTGAAATGAAATATGGTGGAAGTTCACCCAATGCCGTCCCAAGACCCCATAGAACAGCTTCCAACTGGATTTGAGGCAAAATGCTGCTAAGAGGTACTCTTAAACCATTAACTGACTCAAATAATGGAGGACCGAATTCAGAGCAGTCCTTATGAAGCCATGATGGACCTCGTTTGAATTGTACTGTATCATATGGAGCACTTTTCAAATCAACTCGACCGCATTGCATAGCTTTTAAGGTAAATAGGGTAATATGTGGCCCTAGATACAGAACAAAAGTGTGCAAGCCAGATCCTGGTAGGAAAAAGGAATGCACTAAATCAGTGAGCTGAAAGGAATACATATTACTATAAATTTCAAGTTTTGGAAGTCCATGACTATAGCTGGTGTTCAATAATAAGGAAGTAAATATTTATAATCCAGCTACGATGACATACTGTTTAACCACCAAGCAGTTATGTACAAGTATAAAAGGGAACTACAATCTCTGGAATACATAGAGGAAAGCATAACTAGTATGCTCGTCAGATAACTATGTCCAGTTCCTCATTCAATTTCTTCAAAACACGGCCACCATATATTGCAAAGAACAAACACAAAAAAAAATATTCATAAGCATATGGACATACCCAAACCAATAGAAGATGCGACGCCAAGGGCAACCCACCACAATACAAACTGAAAGTACTGGAGAACCTCCTGGACATGCTGCAAGAGAAAGCAACAAATACAAATGAAGTAAATAGTCAACTTTTGTTTCACTAAATTTTGAAATAATAAAAATCATAGATTACATAGCTCCTACAGATTTCAAGCAACCAACATGAACTCACTAATGCCTAAATTTCCCACGGATAGCTCAAAATATAAATTACCTTTTCATGAGACCCTTCAATAGTTGCCAAGAGAACTCCAGAAAACAATACCAAGATACTCAAAACTAATAGCCAACCACCTTTGGCCAAGAGATAGACAACGGATTGCTTCACATAATCATGAACGGCCCAAATAAAATATTTAAATGTTTCGCATGGTTTTGAAGTCAAAGTCAAAGAATCAAGCTGTTGTTGAAACTCCTTGCATCCTGAAAATAGCATATACTGTTAATCTTTCATTAGAAAACAAACCCAGAAAAATTCATTCTTTCGAAATGGACGTCCAATATCTAAAGACTATAAAGACTACTGAACTGACTACTGAAATTAGTTAGTGTTTTGACAAAATGTACAACGCTAAAATTGAAGACTTGACATCCATCAAAAGCAAGTGCCTTGGGGCTTTACCCCACCACAAACAAAATATCAGATCCATATTCTCATTATCTACAAATTATACTAGCAAAAAAAACTCAACTGCAGAAATTGAACAGTTGCAAGGCAAGACAAATTAGCAGAAGAATAAATTTCAAAATTATTAAAGACTTCCGAAAAAGCCAAATGGAAAAGCAGACATTAACAATCAGACCACAAAATGTAGCACTTTGTTGACCATGAAGGAGCCACTTAAAATTAAATACAGGAAGCTGAAATTGAATCGTAAAAGAGGCTCATGTGATGAGAATATGAGAGAGACGAGGAAAAAAAATGAATAGTTTCGAGTGATTTGTAACTTCTATATAAGGAATGTATAGCTAGTAAAAACATGGAAAAAGTATAATAATTATCATAAATGTGACAACCAATACGAAAGCAAAATCGAGTTTTGAAGTAGTAACTCTGCTCTTAAGAAACAAATTGATATGGATAATGGCATGACTGAATGACGAAAAGAAGACTTTCAAAGAAGTTTAGCGACAAAAAGCTAATTCAAAGACGTAATTTAAAATTCAAAAGAACAAGTTTGAAGTTCATAAAATGACAAGCTAGAACAATATAAGATCATAAAATTCAAGACGCACTACAAAGTTCAATTTACAACTAAAACTAAGCACAAAAATGGTTAACTAAAAGTTGGACAATCATATACAATATTAGTTTAGATAAGTATAAGGGGTTTCAAGTAAAAAGTAAATATCTTCAAATAAAATTGACGGAAAAAAACGATCATGGTTAATTTCTTATTAGCTAATTATGTTTTACTCCTGTGTTTAAGACACATAGGAAGCTGCCAGCCCTAAGTGTGATTTGCACCATTACACCATTTACAACTATGCCTAGCCCCTAAGAGATCTAATAAATGTTCTAGTCAAGTAACATAAACTGGAAACAATTCTAAAGCATTTATTTTCTAATGGAAAATTAACATCAAATGTGTCCAATTTGTATTTGGACTAACCATGCTCAAATTAGTAATGAATCCAAGATCTAGTTGAATTGCATATGATCCATTGACTTGTATGGGTTGGGCAAATCAAATCAATTCCTTCCCAAGAACAATGCTTCAGCATAATTTTTGACCAAAGGACATTTGGGCAGGGATGCAAAGTAAAAGCATCATCCTTACAAAATCAAAAATGAAGCTTTATATTGCAAGTAAAAAGAAATGGCTCATTTAATTTACCCATACCCCATCCCCACAAGATCACTAGTATAGAAAAAGGAAGACCCAATCTCCCTATGAGCGGATAGTTAAGCATTTCTAAAAATTACTTCTTCCACACCAAAAATAATAGAATGTATTAATTTACTCCTTCCAAGTAGCTGAAAGGTAATGATACAATTGCTCACATAAGTACTAACTATTCAAAAATACAAAATCCATATCCCTACCCTTTGGTGCATATATCGTATTCCAAGCAAACAACTTTTGTTCAAAATCCGTAGATTTAACAGCAATAGATTCATTACCAATCCAAAGTAACCATAAATTTTTTTTAAGTTCCAAAATTATAAAAGCAACTCCAACGGCAATAAGAAAGTCATAACTTATAACTTATAAGGGTGGATTGTCTCCAGAACAGTATGTTTGACCAGCCCGCGTGCACAAAGGCAAATCTATCCACTATGAACATCATCATACCAAGTATATCCCACTCATGGGCGAATCTATGGAGATGCCAATGATATCAATTGAGTATTGACATCACTTAGATAGAATATAAAAATAACGTCAAATCGTATAGTAAGATGTATAAGTAGTGATTCTCCATATAACAGGTATGCAATTCAACTCCCAATCCTTCCATATTTTTACACAAGAATCACATTCTCCCCTGTAATCTTAGTTGTTCAATTTAAAGCAATTAAGAGCCCAATAAATTCCCAATACCAGTAGTTTTGAGAATAGAGTCATCACTCACCGGGTTATTAATTATTCATATCCCATACCTATTCAAAGTTCCATTTACTTTTTGATAATACGTGTTACTAATTATAATTCGTCAAAATAAACATTATTCTTGTTGAGTGTTGTTCTTGATGTCAATAGTAGTGACTAGTGAATAGTGATATTAAGGTCACAATGGTATTGATATCAAATCTTTTCCTCTTCTTTCTTTTTTCATTATTTTCTACGCATCTCCACCATGTCTTTTAACGTCATTTTACTTTAGCATTCTTAATTTTAGATGTATATGTTGATTGTTGACAACAATAAGGTAAGGGGTAACTATGTTGATGGGATTAATATATGAGAATCTTGTTATCACTCATTTTTTTTTGTTAGCTAGCATAATTATAAATTTGGCAAGTATATATTTGTTACTTTAAGGGGCTTAAACAAAAAATTTGTTTAGGCCTCAAAAAATTCAGGACCAAGGCTGCTACTATCCAAATAGCATAATTATAAATCTGGTAAGCATAGATTTGGTAAATAAAGATAAATTGGTAAAGTTAAAAGGATTCGTTTCGAAATCGAAAACTGTCAAAAGATGAAAATGTGCACAGCTTTCAAAATATGAAAACTCAGCGTTCACAAGTATTTTAATCAAACGATAAGTGATGTTTTATATTTAAATTATCGATATCACTTAGATTTTCTTCCCACTCATAGAAATCTACCCACTATGAACAACAGCATAAAAGTTGCAAGTACCAAGATTACTACATAGCTATAAATCGATCAAACTCTACATTATCAATGAAATCAATCATCTATTGAAATCAAAACCCCCAAAAGAACATACACTTAAGGGCAATATTTCTCAATCAAGTCTTGTCTTACAATAATATAGAAATTTTCCAACCCCATACTAGATAACTATGAATCGATCAACCCTAAAAATGTCAATAAAGTCAATCATCTATTGAAATCAAAACCCTCAAAGAACTAAACTTCATATTAAATATTTCTCAAGAAAAAATAAGGTTCAAGTCTTTTCTTAGTAAAGTGTAGAAATTATCCCAAGGCCAGATTCAAATCAAAGTCAAACTAACCTAAACAAATTACCCAAATCAGATTAATCAAAACTAATTAAGATGGTAACCTGAGATCGGTGATTTTGAATCACTGGACGACGAAGAAGCAGAAGAATTAGATGAGTTGCTGAATTTTTTCTTCGAACCCATCTTCAACTTTTTGGTTCCAATTGAAAACCCTATAAAATTAAAACATCACCGATTGGGCAAGAAAAAAATAGAACCCAGATGATGATTTCTTCTGTTAGAATTGAATATCAAACCAAAATCAAAAAATAGTAGATCTGTAGATCATTTATTGAAATTTGTATTATATAGAGAAGTAGATCTCTACAAGCAGAAGGAACCCAGTTTGCGTATAAGAGTGAGGCAGCAAGGCTGATTTATCGGCAGAGACAAAAATATTTTTCGCAAGTTTATACACTTAAAATTATACTTCGTTTTAATTGCGGTCAATATTGGTATGAATTTGGTACGTAGTTGGATGGATATTATATGTAAATGCAAAAAAAGTAATGGTTACATGGGTGCAACCATTTAGGCTAAATAGTTTGCTATTTAATTTTTTTAATATTTTTATACATAATTTAAGATTTAAAAGATCAAATTCAAGACTTAAATGTAAGACTTAAAAAATCAATTTCAAAACTTAAATCGATTTGGTTTTAATTCTTAAACATGGTATTATAATTTTTTAAAAAAATTTTCAACTCAATACTTAAAAGACCAAATCAAAAGCTTAAAAGACTAATTCCAACGTTATCTTGGATGTGGCTTTTTAAGTCTCAAATTAGATTGAAAAAAATTATATATAATAAATAAAATAAATAAATTATTGTTTGGGCCTTTGTTGATGTTAATGCTTGGAATTGAGAATTTAAGTATTAAAATTGACATTTTAAGTTTTAAAATGGACATTATAAAGTTTGGTTTAAGACATGTATTTGGGTCTTTAATGGGAAGAAATGAGCTGGGCTTTTTTTTTTTAGTCGCATAGGAATGACGGTTTCACAAGAGATTTATTGATAAGAGCAATTGTATAAAAAATCCTACCCGCTATGAGTAGTGGGTAGATTGTGGGTATACCCAACCCATAATCACCCAACCCGCCCCATATCCATTCGTCCTACCTCATGCCCACCAGCCTGTCTTATACCTGTTCGCCCAATATCTACAACATAATAATTTATATTAATTTTGTATATTTTTAATGCAAAACTATTGATAAAAATTAAGATTCATCATTAGCATCATCATCATCGCACCCAGTCCCGCTCATAGAAAACCATGATCAGGGTTTGGGGAAGGAATAATGGCGGCAACTCATACCCATAAAGGAAGATGCGACTAAAGAGTCCTTCGACTCGAGAAAGGTTCTCAGAAATAGATATTCTTGCAACGAAAAGGATTGAGTGAAAATAACTCTGCAAGCTTGCATCTTATACCACACAAGCTTGACTCTTACTCAAAAAGTTAAAAATAAATAAAAGACATATAAATAAAAATAACTACGTTAAAAATAACAATTAAAAGAATTATATGTAAAAGGCAAAGAACAAGAACACTAACATGTAAGCGAGATAAAATTAAGGATATTAATTTTTTTATTATAATGTATGGTTTGAATAAAAATATACATCTAAATTTGTAAAGAATTGCAATTTTATGGAGCATATGATAGACTATGAGTGAATGTAAGACAGGTATAAGGTAGGTATACCCATGATGAGTATACCTGGTTGGCCATAGTCAATAGGAATAGGTTTAAATGCATATCCATGTGGGCAGACGTGGGTACGAAAATTTACCCGTCAAGGGTGGTGGGTAGGTGGTGAATATGAAAATTTTAGGTGAGTATGGGTATGGGGAGGACATACAACAACCGCCCCTCCATTTTGCCATCCCTAATTCTCATTAGTCACTAAGCCATTTTTACTTGTTCCTATTCTCTTAGTTTTCTTTTGTTTTTCTTATGTTTTTCATCTGCAAATTCAAAATATTTTAATTCCCAATATTTTTTCACACTAATCTATAGTAGTTAATTTGTATTTTAATTTCCAATTTAATTTACTTAATTTTATGTACGTAAGTTTATACAGATCTTATAAAATTTAATAACATCAAAACATATACACTTTAATCAATGGAATTAATCTTTATTTTTTATACAATATTTTACGTATCTCTAATAATGTCAAATATGTAATTAATTATTATTTATCTAATTGGTTTCTTTCCAAATTCAAATGGGAAAATAAAAACAAAACGAGGGAGTAAAATATTATATTAATAGGGAAATACTTAAAGAGAATTATATATATATATATATATATATATATATATATATATATATATATATATATATATATATATATATATATATATATATATATATTTAATGAATTTGTTTTAAATTTTTAAGTTCTCTCATCTTCAGATGAAGACAGTGATGATTATGAAAATGATGATCTATTTGCTTTAATTGCACGTGGTCTCACCCAGATCTAGAAAATGAAGAAATACTTCAAATAAGAATGCTCATATTCTTCATGATATCCCTGATGTAAACATTTTAATCCTTCTAAATCTGATACACTAACTTGCTTTGAATATAGTTTTACAAACCACTTCGTAAATGTTTTTTCTAAGAAGAGAAAGGATGACCAAAAGGATGATAAAATTAAAAAAAATTATAAAAGAAAGGAAAAAAAATAAATAAAGCTCTGCTAGCCACTTGGAGTATGAAAATGAATACAAAAATGGGAATATGAATTCGAGTGGTTACGAAAAAGAGTAAGAGTTTGAACATAAATGATATTTGCTAAGTTGTATAGAAGGAGAACGTGAAAACAAGTTCGAATGAGGAATCGACATCGACGAATCGATTGTATACGTAGGGGTGTTTGGTATAAAAAGTGGAAAGGAAATAGAAAGGGAAAGTTTTAAGAAGGGATAAGGGAAATGATAGGCTTATTGTTATTAGTTGTTTGGTATAATTATGTAACAGAAAACATTTTTTTAAAATGTGTTACCGGAGCTTTGTGAGTAAAAACAAATTGGAGGAATCAATTACCAAAAGGAAACGGAAATGGGAATCTAATTATCTTAACAAACGCAAATAATGGATTTACTTATCCGTTTTCCTTACCTGATCCAAAAAATTGCATACCAAACACACTCGTAATGTGTTGAGTTGATTAAGAATAAATTTATGAATTGGGTTATGGACGTTGACTCAAATTAATCGTTCGGGGTAAATTAGCGTTGGTTTATGATGTTTGAGTTATAATATAAATCTATGAGCTTGGATCTAAGTTGGGTTGTACAAACAAGAACAAAATAATGTTCTTAACAACATTGTTAAATTAGGCTGGACTTATTGTGAATGTCAGCATATTAACGGGGGGACATAAGTGGCACACACTTTATAAGCCAAGGAGATATATACCATCCCAAAACCATATGGCAATGGAATGAAGGTTTCTAATAGCTTATAAAGCATGCACACCATTTTTATTTTATCGATGTGGGATAACTCATCCCAACAAACATACTATACTTTTGCAATGTGTGTTTAACCGAAAATTGGAAATATGAGTTCATTTTTAATTGAATAAGGTTGGTTGATTTGAAGTTGATATATATGTGATAAATTTATAAGTTTAGTATTGAGGAACGTTGATGGAATATTAGTATTAGAGTTTAAAGTATGAGATTTGGTTGTGCCAAATTTATAAATGAAAATCATGCCAACTTTGTGGTTGGATAATTAGTAAAGAAAATAAAATTATTTAATGTTTATAAATGTGGCTATGTGAAACACTTTCTTATCTTTTGTACAGATTGTTTTTCAGTAATATTCTTGGTTTACAATATCCATGGCGTAGAGCATATCAATATGTCTTAAGTTGAATTGAAGTTCGAATTAAATAAATAAATAAATTTTTAAAAATATTAATTGAATGTGAGATATGAGAAAAATTAAATAAAACATTAAACCATAACTAAAAATTATCGACACTTGAGATAAAAGGGTATTAAATAAATAGAATGTGTATGAAAATATAAATTCTAAAGGCGTGATAATAAAGCTTTGAAAATTTGATATAAAAGTAATACTAATAGAAGACAAATAATTAGAAGTTTTCTTGCTAAATTGTAAGAAAGGAATACATAGTGAAGTAAAGGAGCGATTAGTTGCAATCAAGCTGTGACTCATTATGAATTCTTTGAACAAAGACTGATGTAGTAGAGATGTAAATGTTGAGAGAGAGGTTAAAGATTGCCATATTATTGACAATATAATATTGCATGAAAACGGGTTGAGGTGGTTTAACATGTGAAGAAAAAGATAGTCAATGCACTTGTGAAAAAGACGAAAAGAGAATTCATGGTAAACCCAAGAGAACGTGAGAGGAGCAGATAAAGATCGATTTGCGTAAGTTACACTTATTTGAGGACCTGATGAGGGTTAGTAGTAATTGGAGGCGGATAATCCACGTCTTAGACATTTGATTGTTTCCGGTCAATTACCTCCATTTGTCCCAATTAGTTATTTAATTATTTACCTAATTTATTTGTGTTGCATATTAATTTATTTCATTCTAATGACTCACTCGTAGTCCAACTTATGTTATGATATTTAGATATCTTTTTTCATGTGGTCTTGGTATCATTGATCTCTCTTTGCAGATTCTCTTAATTTGGGAGTTTATTTGACTGCGTGCATTCCTCTTAGTCCTCTCTTTGGAGAAAGGACGTGAATGATCTGTCCGCTATCCTCTCCACCTGGATCATAACTTTGAGTTGATGACAATAATTATAACTATGACTATGACTAAACCTAAAGTATTTTAACAAAATAAATTTATTTATGTTGTATTTAGGAACAAGTATTTCATTTGAAATTATAGATTTCAATTATGAAATCATAAATAGAGAATTTGAGAATGACATGATTTGAGAAGTAATTTTCAAATTTTCAACTTTTAGTACTTTATAAATAATGGTGGAATTGATTTAAATTCGAATTTGAAAATTTTTAAGTTGTCAATTAATAAATTTAAACTAATTTCAAATTTACAAATAAAATCATCGTTCGCAAACATGACATTATAGAATCGTAAGATCCTACGATTAAATCCAACCAATTTAATATTACTCTAAACAATTCTGAATAATATCTCGGATGACAATTTTGCTACATCCATCCTTTATACCACACATGCGTACCAACCCTTAAGGCACCAAATACAATCGTTGCTCTATTTTATAGTCAATATTGTTAGAGAATATAACACATCATGGGTCCTCAACCATCAGCTTAAGCTTTTGGTTGAATAGATTCCTTGACATGGTATCAGAGCCAGTGTGATAAAAGGTTATGGGTTCGAAATTCAACCACCCCTCATTTAAAGTGGAATATTTAGCACCAGGTATGAGAAGGACCTATGTTGTATCCACACTTCTAGTCCAAAGGGCTCTTGTGTAAGGATGCGTGTTAGAGAATATATCACATCATGAGGCCTCAACCATCCGCTTAAACTTTTAGTTGAATAGGTTCCTTGACAAATATAATAATAATTTTTTTCATATATAGTGTGGGACTGGGATAACAAAAACATAAATCAGATATAGAAACATATTAAGGGTATCATAAATCATAAAGTCATAAAAGTAGTGTTTATTATCCTTTTAAATAAAAATAAAAAGAGATTTGGTAATAATGAAATATTAAAATCTGAATTGAATTCCAAGTCGTCAACATTAAGGGTAGACATAGAATTAAGACGCCTAACACCAAAAGTGGTTTAACTTGAAAGTCACTTTTCCATCCACACTCCACTAACACTCCAATACTTGTAAATCACTACTCACTATATATACAACTAACCACACGCCGCCTGAACAGACCCATAAACACAGACGCCTAACCAACAACAACCCAAAAGCATTAGCCATCAGCGCATCACGCACCCATCAGGCAGATTGAGATAGTGATGGAGTGTGCGGCAAAAGCAGTTGGTGGGCGTAATTTGGCCGCAATTGGCGTGATGATGCAGCTAATGTTGCTATCAGTTGCGGAGAATGCAGCGGTGTATAAGGTTGGGGATGCAGCTGGGTGGACTACTATTGGCAACATCGACTACAAAAATTGGGCTGCTACCAAGACATTTCGTGTTTCTGATGTCATTGGTACTACTCTACATTTGTTTCTTATTCTAAAATTACTTGATAATTTTTCCTTCTTTAATTAGTCTCATCCCATGATAATGAAAAAAATAGTAATTCACCCGTTTCATATTAGTTGCAACATTTGAAAAAATGACACTATTTATTTATCACTCTTAATTTGTGATTAATTTTTAATATATAAGTTAAAACATAATCAAGTGAGATCTTGTTTGATTCGTCAAGATTAAATTAATATATTAGACTACGTAAAAAAGTAAATATTACAAATAAATTGAAACAGAGAATGACCTTTACTATAGTTGATGGAGAAAATTTGGGTTGGAGCCATATGTCAAAAATAAAAACAATATTAAAAATATTGTGGCGTGATACAAATATTAAAATAAATTTATGGAAAATATATGTGAATCATGAATATTAAATGTCAAAATCAAAGATGATTACGGCATTCATACTTTAATTTTGATTGAAACAAAACTATTTCTGTTTAAATATGTTTTTTTATTGGATTGTTTTATTAGCATTATATTCCAAACGGGATTCAACTTAATAAGCGTATTATAATTTATATAAATTCTTAAATGAAACGATTATATAATTATACCATTTTTATTAGATTGATCTATGTATATTTAGTGGTTAAACTCAACACTAATAATTTAAAAGTGATCAATTATAGTTCTAAACTAATTATATGGACTTGTCTAATGGTAAGATGGTCTCATATAAGACGAGCTACTTAATTTTTTGAGTTGATAAAGATGAGGACAAGCTATGGAGTTGGAAAACATGTTTCTAGAATTTAGAAAATAGATCTGAGCAATTCAAACAAAGAGGAGAAAAATAATCTACAAATAAACTCAAATAAAATTGATTAATAAAATCAATTGATAATAATAGAATTTACTTCTCAAAATTATAAAATAGTATATTCTTTTCTTTTTCTCGGATACGAAACAATTCATTGTAAACATGTTAACAGAACTGTTGAGGTATGAAGAAGCAAGATAGTGGGGCGGTGAGGATGTTGCTTTCATGTAATTATTGTGGATTTGTGTTGCTTGTGTTGCTGGATCGGACAATTATGTTATTTTCCTTTTTATACGCATGCACTTTACTCTTGTGGACAATATTAAGTAATGTGATAAGTGTGTTTTTGTACCATTATTTACCAAAAACAAAACACTATATTGAGAGACGTGTCCAGGAGGGTGGCTAAAAATGTGACGAATAAGGTCACTTGAATAACAGAATTTGACTAGTCTTTTGAGATATCGTCTTTTGAGAGATATATTTCAAATTCAGTCTATTAAAAATTAATACATACTTATCGTAGTTTTAATGACTACTTATCGTAGTTTTAATGACTACTTTAAATATTTTAAATGTCTACTTAGACCATTCTTAATATCTAATACAATATTTTTAAAAATATATAATAGGCCGACCTAAAAATATGATCTTTCAAAGAGACCGTCTTCTATAAGAATTTATGAAAGGAATTAACTCCAAAGTTTTTCTATTGATTGATACAACCAACGATTTAAAATATGTTTACCAATTAAAATGACATATGTACTTTTCAACTTGTATGTAATAGGCCCATTATTTGATGTTTTATGTTGAGGCTTTTAAAAAGTCAAAGTGCAAATGGAATGAGAAAAGAATATACTCTCTTTGTCTCCTTACTAATGTAATAGCCTATAATTGTACCAGAATTAAAAAAATAATAAAGATAATTAAATTCTATGGATATAATTAAGTGTAAGAGAAAATAAGAAAAGATATATAAATAAGAATTAGAGAAAATAGTTAGGACATCACTCAAAATAAATTTGTTGTAAAGTAAAAAAGACGAATCAAAATAGAAATTTAGCTTACTCATGGGACCTATTTTCGCATTAAACTCTTACAACTAATGTTATTAATTCAAACCAAAATATTTTTTAAAAGTTTTAAGTTTGTTTGTATTTTGTTTTTTTGCTATGTTGTCATTGTAAACAAGTCCAAAATTCAAGCTTATTATTTGATACATCATAAGAGATAACTGATAATTTATTGTCAATTTTCTAACTTTTTTAACTTTTAATTTCTGACTTCGTTGCTGAATACAATCAAAGTGTACTTGAACCCCGTGATTGTTGTCGCTGCATGCTCTCAAATTTACAAACAATTTTCTTTATCCAACTTGGTTAGTAACTCCATGAACAGCTTCATGAGTGGTTATGAAACTTTATCTTTCCAGTTTCATCCGTGCATCAACATTTTCAAACAACTTCAATTCATTTCCGGCTTTTTGTTGTCTTTCTTTACATCTCTGTTTGATCTTTTCCGGCTACTACATCCTGTTTATATCAGATATCTGTTTTTAAGGTCTATTTGATTAATGGTTGAAGTTTTTGACTAGTTGGTTGTTTTGCTAGTTAAGCTAACTCATATTTAAAACAATTGTTATGGAGATTTTTAGTAAAGTTGTTGGTTGATAAATGAGAAATTTTACTTTTTGCTTAAATATTAGCTTTTCTACCGGCTTAAAAGTTAAAACCTATTTACCAAATGCTATTTTTTGTTGTGGCCAACCAAAATGTCACTATTCAACTAAAAAGCAAATAAAAAAGTCATACTCAACCGAAAAGCAAATAAAAAGGTCGAAGGCAAAACGTAGACGTAAAGGGCTAGAAGTGTGGATGCAGCATAAACCATCCTCATAACCAGCGTTAAATATTCCATTTTAAACGAGAGGTGGTTCAGATTCGAACCTGTGACCAGTGTGACCTCTTATCACACTGCTTCTGATGCCCTGTCAAAGAAACCAACTTAACCAAAAGTTTAAGCTGATGGTTGAGGCATGATCTGTGTCAAAAAACCAACTCAACCAAAAGTTTAAGTTGATAGTTGAGGCCTTAGGGTATGTTATATACTCTAACACATTCCCTCACACGAGAGTCCTTTAGGCTAAGCGTGGATATATACAGTACATGTTTTCCTCATGGCGTTTAATATTCCTCTTTAAATGAGAGTGGTTGAGATTCGAGCCTGTGACCTTTTGTCATACTGACTTTCTGATACAATGTTAAGGAACCAACCCAACTAAAAGCTTAATCTCTTGGATATAACTTGTTATTGCAATTTAATAACTCTCCTGCATGATTCAAAATGGCAGTTTTCCAATACAATCCTCAATTTCACAACGTAATGCAAGTGAACCATGAAGGGTACAAAGCGTGCAATGCATCATCCCCAATTTCAACCCACACGACAGGAAATGACACCATTATAATCACTAGGCACGGTCATTACTTCTTCCTGTGCGGAGTCCCCGGTCACTGTCAGGCAGGGCAGAAAGTCGACATCCATGTGCTCCGCAGTACAACCTCTTCGATCGCACCATCTCCTTCCGTAGCTGTTGCTTCATCGCCCATTAATCCGGTCGCTAGTGCTGTGTCTCCTGGTCCTTCAAATCATGCCCCTGCTGTAACATCGTTTGTGCCACTACAGGGTATTCTCAGTATAATGACTGCAATCATGCTTGCATTTTATTTGGTACAAAATGAGTGATGTAGTAACTTCCACTGTCAGTTTAAATTTTGAGTATCTTTGATTTTTTTTTGTCTGTTGATAAGGATTTAAATTGCAAAAGAACAAATCTTGTGAATGTTGCTAGGAATGATATCCAATGTGTTTTGTTAAAGTTGATTGAATGATTACCATTGATATCTATGTTGAAAATTTAAAGAAAGCTGTATGGCACGGTCATAAAAGTAAAATGTAAAACTACTATGTTGTTTTTTTCTTTTTATATTAATTAAAAGTTATAAAATAATTTAAATAGAGATGCAAAATAATTAAAGCTTAAAATTTTATTAAGCTTCTATATAAAATAATACAACAACACTTTTTTTTATAATAATCATATCATATCATACATTCTAATAAAATATTGCAAAATGACAAATGTCATGACAATCATACATTCTAATAAAATTATTGAAAAATAACAAATGTCATCCTTAGAAGAGTCATGACAAATGGATCTATATTAGTGAATGCAAATTAATTACATGGTGATATTTACCTAATTTTGGAATTTGATTTTTTAAATTGGAGCAAAATTAGGTAAAAATATTTATATAATTTATAATAGCGATTCTATATATATACATAACCTAGAATTTGATATATTTAATTGAATGAATGTATTCGATAAAATAAAGAAAAAAAAAATCATACATTCTAATAAAAATGTTAGAAAATGACAAATATCATTCGTAGAGGAGCCATGACAAATGAAATTATATTAGTGGATGCTAATTGATTACATAATAATATTTACCTAATTTATAATTTGATTTTATTTAAATTGGAGCTAAATTTGCTAAAGTTTTTATAGAATTTATTATAGCAATTCTATATACATTACCTAGAATTTGATATATTTAATTGAATGAATGTATTCGATAAAATAAAAAAAAGTAACATATTGTTTTAAAAAAGTAAGACAATATCTTCCATTCGTAGGATTATTTATACCCTTCGTCCTAATATTATGCTTTACTTTTATTTTACATGCAAGTCGAAGTCTTAATATAAAATATGATCATAAAAGTACAAAATAATAAAAAGGTGGATTTTGTGTGTTTCTCGTCATGTTTTTTTGTATGATTAGGATCTCGATTACGCCATTATTATACTAGATTATTACTAAAAGGAGAGAGATTTATTGGAATAAATTAAGAGTGAATATGCAATTTAGGGTTTCCAATTTCTCCATATTCAAAATCAAATATGAAAATATTAGTTTGGGGCTAAATGAATTGATTTCCACATGATAGAGCTAATGACAAATTAGGTGTCTTTTAACAATGAAACTATATACTCTAGAAGTGGATGAATTAAGGGCATGTTTGGTTGGTTAATTTTATTGGTATGGAATGGTATCACAACCCATTCCGATGTTTGGTTATGCATTTTTACATTGGGATCTCATACCTAAAGGATTCTCATACCATTCCATTCCTTAGAATCCCATACCCTCCTACCCCCCAAGTTTCAAACTCCATTCCCCCCATATACAAACCCTAATTCATTCTTCCTTCTTAAAAATCCCTCTCTTCCTTCAATCTGAAATTTTCTTTCCCTGTTCTTCAATCTTCTTCCGCCTCCTTCAATCTTCTTCAACCTTCTGTTTTTCTTTCCCTGTTCTCACCGGTGACCTCCTGCCCCCTCTGTTCTTCGGTTTCCCCGTACTCTGTTCTTCCTCCATTCCATCCTCTCCGCCAGCAGCCCAGTCTCCTCCATTCCATCCTCTCCTCCAGCGTCCAGACGGTAGCAACCAACAGTACTCCCGCAGACCGGCAAACGCACCGCCCATAACCACCAAAGTATATACCTTTTTTTTTTCTTTCTTTCCCTAGAAATTTTAATTTCAATTGTTAATTTTCTATAGATTGCTTTGTTAATCGTTAAACAATCTTTGTTAATCAATTCGATCAAACTCATTGTACTGGAGATTGCTTTGTTTTGATGTTTTGATTGCTATTTCATTCGATTAAAGGACCAATTTTTTGTACTGGATGTTTGCTGATTTTTTCTTTTGATAGCTTTGTTATCTTTTGATTGCTTTGTTTTGATTGTACTGGACCTATTTTCTTTCATGTCTTCTCTGTTGCTCCCAATTCTTCCTCTTATCTTCTTATTAAAGTTCTATATTCTGGTGTTCTTCAATTTTTTCCATGTTTTCCATCTATTTTCTTTTATGAAGATGATACATTAATACCTAACAAATCCATCAAAGATGTTGTCTTTCCATGGTTTTTGTTGTTTTTTTTATGCTATCTTCGAGATTCGATAATACATCTGACATTAGTCAATTCATTTTTTTTTGCTTGAAATTATCCAAGTTGTACCACAATTGAGTCAACTTTATCTGGCATATGGGTTGTGAGCATCCAGGGTTGTGGTTAATCTTAAAATGTGCTTGCATACCAATCTAGGCTGCCTCCAATTCAAATGCTCAGTTTGTTAACAATGTCAATTAGCCATAGTAATGATTGCTAGATTAATATGATGATGCATATATACATTCACAGAAATGATTCCATCTCAATTAGCCATAGTAAGAAGAAGGAAGAAGAGACAAATTGAATTACTACTACTTCTCATGGTTGTTAACAATGTCGTCACACTCATGTACTTGGTGATGTGTATGATGGGTGTAATTGTTTATGAAATCGAACGACCACGTTATAGAAAAAGTGAGAAGAAACACCTTAGACAAAAGCACTTGGATGCACTAATCAAGGATAGTGATATAGTCTGCAAAAGTTAACTTCGTGTGAATAGAAAAACCTTTTATGTCCTTTGTGAGATGGTCAGAGATGTCGGTGGTTAAATGGCACTCGAAATATGTCTTTGGAGGAAATTGTAGCTATGTTCTTGTACACTTTGGCACATCATTTGAAAAATAGGACAATTAGAAGTCATTTCTTTCGAAGTGGAGAAAGTGTTAATAGAAACTTCCACCGATGTCTTCTTGCCGTGTTAAAACTACATACTCACTTGCTAAAAAAGCCGACACCTATAACAGAAGATTGTGAAGTGGATAGATGGAAATGTTTTAAGGTAATAACATAATTTCATCTATATTATTTAAAAATCTATCCACTTTGTTTTTTGTAAAACTTATCCCTCTTAACTTTTTTTTGTAGAATTGTTTAGGAGCCTTAGATGGCACTCATATTAGTGTTCATAAACCAAGTGAGGATAGAGCAAGATATCGGACAAGGAAAGGTTCTATTGCTATGAATGTGTTAGGTGTATGTAACCCTAATTTGGAGTTCATATATGTTCAACCTGGTTGGGAAGGATCCGCTCATGATGGTCGTGTCCTTCGAGATGCTATTACTAGGCCTAATGGTTTAAAAGTGCCACAAGGTAATCATACTTAGAATTTAGATTTTATATTGTGGAGTCCAATAAGCAATGTCATGACCTTTTTTTTTTTGCCATATGTCAAGGTTCCTACTATTTGGTAGATGCTGGATACACGAATTGTGAAGGGTTTTTAGCACCATATAGAGGTCATCGATATCACCTTAAAGAGTGGGGGGACCGACAACCAATTAGTGCGGAAGAGTACTTCAACATGAAACATTCTAAGGCAAGGAATGTTATTGAGAGATGTTTTGGACTATTAAAAGGAAGGTGGGGTATTCTTAGGACCCCATCCTTCTTTCCAATACGTACTCATGGGCGTATAGTTCAAGCATGTGTACTATTACACAATCTTATTCGAAAACATATGCCAACAGATTACACAATGTATTGGGATTCCAATAGTGAAGAAGGTGAAAGTGATGATGAGGGCCTAGATGATGAAGTTGAGTTGATTACTCAAATAGCTACTTCGGATGCTTGGACTACTTATCGGAATAACTTAGCACAAAATATGTTTAATAATTGGAGACTTAGGCATAGTAGCCAAACATAAATGTTTGTTTAGTTTATTTGGACTTATGTTTGGGTGTTCCTTTTTATGATGTAATCGAATTTTATGGTGTTGAGATATTTTTTTATGGTGTAATTGGATTATTTATTTTATCTTGCAAATAAGAAAATAGCCTTATTTGGTAATCTTTTTTTTTAATACATCATTGTTGTATAGGATGAATGTTGGTCAATTTGTTCAAAGTGGAAGAGGGAAAAACAAGCGATCATGGAATAAATCTGAGGAAGAGCGTTTGATTAATGGTTTGTTGGAGATGAGTGCTGATCCTTCATGGAAAGCTGATGGGAGTTTCAAAGGTGGTTTCAAGAATAAGTTAGAGGAGAAATTGAATGAGAAGTTTTCCGGGTGTGGGTTGAAAGCTATTCCCCATATTGAATCAAAAATCAAATGATTTAAGGATAAATATAATGTGATAACCGAAATGTTTTGCACTTCTGGTTTTTCTTGGGATAATGAAAAGAATATGATTGTTTGTGAAAGGCAATCTTATGAAGAATTTTGTAAGGTACACAAATACTTTGACTTGTTTACAATTTGTTAGAAATTCTTGTTTTATTCAAATTCTTGTTTAATTTCAGCAACACAGAAATGCTCAAGGATTATGGAATGTTCCTTTTCCATTTTATGATCAATTGTCAGTTATCTTTGGTGCCGATCGAGCTACTGGAGTGCAATCTGAGACTTTTGTCGAAGCTTTTGACAATCAAGAGAAAGAGACCATTGAACTAGATAAGGGTGGTAGTGATGAAGATGATGAATTTGATGATAATGAGTCCGTAAACCAATTAAAACAATCAACTCCAAGTGAACCTTCTTCAAAGAAAGCCAAAAAAGAAAAGGCTCCAAATGAACAAGGAAGGAAAAGGAAGAAGCCGGAGGTTGTGGACTTAACTTCTTCTTTTAACAATATGTCTTCTAGCTTTTCAAATCATATGAATGAGATGAACAAGCACATGTCTACCATTGCAAGTGCCTTCTCTACTACACAACTACATGAGCAAGCTATCATGGCTTGTGAAGAAGTTGAGGAAAATAAAAAAAAAAAAAATTAGTTAGTGAATTGCTTCGCATCGAAGGATTGACAAGATTTGAAGTAATGGAAGCTTCCAAGAGGTTGGCTTCCAATCCAAGTGAACTCTCACTCTTTTACCAATGCCCGGATGATGAGTGGAAGAAAGAGTTTATAATCAACCTCATTCATCCTAACTTGGGCAAGTGATGTAATGAAAATTCTTAACTTATAAATTATCTACACTTTGTGTTCGGTTGTCAAAAACATATATTGGAAACTTTTTGTGTAGAGATGTATTGACACCATTTTGAGTGAAAATGTATTGAACTAGCACTTTGTGTGTATGTATTTGTGTGTTTAATAAATGTATGTATGCATCTATATATATATATAAACTGGACAGAGAATCCATTCCATAATTGAACCAAACAGTGTGAATGGATTGAATATCTATTACAGGATTGAACCAAACAGTTTTAGTCTGGTATGGGGTTCTGAATCCATACCATCTTGGTATGGGGTTCCATACCATTCCAATCCTGCTCACTGAACTAAGTAGATTAATGCATTAGAAGGTGCAATGTTATCACCAGCAATAGTTGCAAATAGTGTCCAAATAGTGTATGAATAGTGTACATATTGTAGTATAAATATGCTTACACTTTTATATTGCAATCATACTAACGTATACTAATACACTTCTTATATTCTCCCTACTTAACATACTACTATTTTTAAGGTTTGTTTTGACAAAAAAAATAAAAAAATATTCTACATATCTACAAAAGTTTTTCTATAATTCTTCTTTGATTTTATTTTATTTTTGAATTGTAGTATAAATATGCTTACACTCTTTTATTGCAATCGTATTAAAGTATATGAGTTTACCAATCTGTTTTCAATCACTTATAATACTACTTTTCTCCTTATATTCTCCCTACTACTTAACATACTCCTATTTTTACGGTTTGTTTGACAAAAAAAAATACTCTACATATCCGCAAAAGTTTTATTTTATTTTTTGAAGGGAAAATGCAAATAACTACCACAAAATTTGAGTGTTTCGCGAATTACAGCTGTAAAGTTTAATTTTTGCGAATTATTGCCATCAAATATTAATTGTTGACAGTGTTCAGGCCACATGACCGGATTCGTACGTTTTGACCTATTTTTACCGGTTTAACTTTGAATTTCCACTCTTTCCCGTAATTAACTATAGTAATTAACTTCTAACTCCCTCATTCGCTCTTCTTTCATCATCATCATCATCACATTCATCTTATTTTCTCTTAAAATTTTTCAACTTAATAATTTCCTTTAACCTCCATCATTATCCATTTCTCCCAAAGAAGCCATTGAAATAACTTCACATTTTCCACCATAGAATTCCTTGCCTGACTTCTCCCCCGAATGGTTCCCACTCCCACCATAAACAAGATGAAATTCACCATAGCTCCTCTCCAAAATATATGTCCATGTCTTCCATTAAGGAAGAACCCTAACCCCATGATTGAAAACAAAAGAGGGGGGGGGGGGGGGGGGGGGGGGGGGGGTTTAGTTAAATGAAAATAGGGGGGGGGGGGGGGTTAGTTAAATGAAAATAAAGTATTAATTAGTCACTCAAAACATATTCAAAATTCACCTGTATGTAAAAATTTAAGCTATCAATATCAATTAGAGTATAAAATCATAGAAAATTGAAAACCCATTAGTTAAAAATTACTACTTGGAATCTCTAACGGCCCGTTTGGTTGATGGTAATAAAATAATGGGAATGAAATGTTATAATGGCAATAGTAATGAAGGAATGGATATGAGAATTGGTAATGAAGATTCTTTTGTTTGGTGTGCATGACTAAAGAATAGTAATGAAAGATAATATTCCATTGATTGCATTTGGTTATTAGTAATAAAAAATGGTAATGACTCTTAGTTTCATTATTGTATATTTGTATCTAAAAACATTATTGTATCTAAATTATTCTATCTATTGATTCTTTTTTAATAATAATATTTTTTTGGATAATTACATACATTACCTTTTTTTTCTTCATTATTTTTTTTCTTCAGCTCGAAACAACATTACCTTATTTTATTACCACAGTAATACTTCATTACCATTACAGCCTAATACCAGGTTGTTTGATGGTAATAAAAATGGCCCTTTTTGGTAATTTAATTACCTTATTTTATTACCATCCATTACCATTGAAGGCATCCAAACAAACAAATTTGTAATTACTTCATTTTATTACCATTACCGCCCTCTAATACCATGTACCAAACGGGCCGTAAAAGTACAAGAATCAAATTAACATAAAATATCAATTAAAATTTCAGTATTTGGCAACACAGGTTGGTTGCCTAATAAACAACCCCAAATAACCAAACATCGGCAATCACAAGTTAGGGTTCTTATTGAAAGTAAATTGGGGGTTTTTTTATCAAGAAGATTAATTGAATATTAGAAGGTCCAAGTTAGAGTTTATATTAATTTGGGGTTTTTGGATTGAAGTCAAGATTAATGAAAAATGATCAATTAAAGATCAATAAAGTGATTAAAGCCATTCTTATGAAGTTGGTCATCATCCATGACATTTTAATTTCTTAATGCTATGTTTGGGAACAATGATTTCATTTAAAGATTTGAAATTGGCTTAAATCTATTGTTTGGAAAATCAAAAATTTTCAAATTTGGATTTGAATCAAATTCCATCATTGTTTTCAAAGTAGTTAAAATTGAGAATTTGAAAATGACTACCCAAATCTTGTCATTCTTAAATTCTTCATTTATAATTTCATAAGGAAAATTCATAATTTAAAATGAAAATACAGTAAAGTTTTCTATGATGAATTGAGGTAACCTCATCAGACTCGCATGATTTAAGTTTAGTAATTTTTATGTTGATGAAAATAGTAGAGTTATTTGAAGGGTTTTTTTAGGAGAAAGGGATGATGGAGGTTTAAGAAAATGGTTAATTTGAGAAATTGTAAGAGAAAATAAGGTGAATTTGATGATAATGATGAAAAAAGAGTGAATAAAGGAGTTGAAAATTAGCTACTATAATTAATTCATGAATGAATTCATAAATGAGAGTAGAAAGTCAAAGTTAAAACCGTAAAAAATAGATCAAGATATATGGATTTGATCATGTGACCTGAACGCTATCAACAATTAATATTTAATGGCAGTAATTTGCAAAAATTATACTTTGCGGCAGTAATTTACAAAACACTAACTTTGGAGTATGCAAATTTTTTTTTTTAAAAAAATATGAATAAATGGAGTCTATTCCCGTTATATTGCTCAAAAAAAAAATAATTCCCACTTTACATTATGTGGGAAACTATTTCCCACATTACCGTCCACGTCAGAAATTTTTTTTTTTTTTTTTTTCAGACAAAACCGCCACTTGAGATGGCGGTTTGCCTTAAGCACTAAACCGCCACATGAAGTAGCGGTTTGCTTATTAATTTTTTTTTTAAAAAAAAAATTAAAATGACATGCTGTTTTGTACTGCTATAAAACCGCCACTTGAAGTGGCGGTTTGCTTACTTTTTTTTTTTTTTAAAAAAAAAAATTTAATAATGTTTTGTACTACTACAAAACCGCCATTTGAAGTGGCGGTTATCTTACTTTTTATTTAAAAAAAAAAAAAATGGTTTTGTACTACTTCAAGTGGCGGTTTACTATTTTTTTTTTTTTTTAAAAAATTAAAATCCACAAAACGCCATTTCAAGTAGCGGTTTAGTTCAGATCTCTTAACAAAACCGCCATTTCAGGTAGCGGTTTTATTAAAAAAAAAATGTGACGTGGACGGTAATGTGGGAAATAGTTTCCCACATAATGCAAAGTGAGAATTATTTTTTTTTGAGCAATATAATGGGAATAGACTCGAATAAATGTTGAAATGAGAAGATGGCGTGTTTAAAACGTATAGCAGATTAGGGCGTTAAAGCTATTATAATCGGTACATCATTCAAAAAAGGGAAAGCACAGCACAGACCTGCCATTCTCTCCTAGCTCGGCGGCCGGTGATATATGCGCATCTGTACTACGATTCTTATCTTTTTTCTTTCTTCTTATCGATCCCTTTGATTTCTGTAAGTTTTTTCATTAATCTTCTCTTTTGATTTTGTTTTCTTGCCGATCCCTTTCTGTTTGGCACTTCAATTCTATGATTAATGGTTTGTTTTGGAACACTATTAAGTTGATTGAAGCGGCAAAATTTGTCCTTCTCGAGCAAGTTTTGTGGGTTAGGGTTTGTAATTGACGATAGCGTATGTAGATCACCCCTTGTGGATTGTTGGGATATGAATTACTAATGAAATTAAGGAGTTTCATTTGTTTATTTTTTGAGTTTTGGCAATTTTATTATTTGTTTTAATTATGGAGTGATCTTGTGATTTTGGTACTATTTTAGTGGTGGTTACATTTGGTGCTGCGTGCTGGTTATCCTTTGGTATTGGGTGCTGAATTGTTAAATTCATTCTGATTGATCGAAATGAATAAATTATAGTTATGGAAAAATCACTGAAAACATTTCATGTGAATCCAATTCAATCCAGTATTTTTTCTCGTTAATTTCTATCACCATCCATAATCATTGGTAACATACATTTATGATTGTGTTGTCATGGAAATCGTTCAAGGATCTTCCTTAATTATTTCTTATAATCTCATGATCATTACTACTATATTTGCGGCCTAAGTTGCTGATGACATTTACCTGTTTTTACTGTGTTATTCTTGTATCTTATTAGCATTCGCTTTGTCATTTTCATTAGTCTGTATGCGATAATATACTGAAATACTGAAGTTTTTGGTAAAGATTTGCCTTGTCATTGTGTGCTGTATTGATTTGAAAAAATTTGTTTGTCTACACATATCTATTTTTTTTATTGCAAAACAAGTTTTTAAGTTAATTTATTAGTAGTATATTTACATATGAGCGTTTTTGCTGTATCTCTTAAAAGTAAGGCGTCTTTCAGCTTTTCCAGTTTTCCTCCTCTTGAAGTGTATCTTTATTTATTTTTTCATTTTTTTTCAGTTTTAATAACTGATAATAATCACTCATGATAGTGCTTTATTTGGTTTCGCAGAAAACATGTCTTATGGACGAAGTTATCAACCACAAGGAGGTACATTGTTTGAATTTCATGGACGAACCTTTCCCCGAAACCAAAACTATGACTATATGCAGAATGAGGCCTATTATAACTGCAATAGATATAACCAATTTGGGAATAGGATTTTTGATGATATGAGGAGACATGACTTTCACTCCAATGTCCCGGGAAACTGCAGAGAACGAGCACACCAAGGAAATTACTATAGGCCTCATCATGTATCACCATCTTCTAAACGGAGGAAGCTCTCTGAAAATGCCTGGGGAAGTGATGGGGCTTCTTATTGCCAATCAAATCATTTTGTATTTTCGACTACCAATCCCTCAGCCGAATCTTTATTTTTTCCTGCTACAGCTGCAACTAGTACAAGTTCTCATTGTCATACAGTGGGTAAACGTGGACGATCTGACCTGGAAGATGAAGAATGTGCAATTTTTATGTCTAAGGAGGAGATTGAGAGGTGCTCTCCCTCTAGAAAAGATGGGATTGATGTCTTACATGAAACAAGATTGAGATACTCATATTGCGGCTTTATTCACAACCTAGGGATGCGGCTAGATTTGTAAGTTTGATCTTTGGTTGCTATTGAAGTGTATTTGATGTATTTTTGATTGAAACCAACATTCATTTTTATTCCACATTGTTCTTTGTTGCTAATTGCTATATTTCCCTCATTCCTCAATTTGATTACATTTTCCTCCCCATTTTCCTCGGTTTAGTTATAACATTTCAATTTTTTCAAGATTCCACATAATTATTTTATTTGTTTCAAAATTTTCCATTTGTGACATTTTAAGTTATAGTTCAACTTTTTAACTACCTTTTTGTTTGTTACAAACCATATTGTAAAATTGTGGTTGTGTTCGAGCTTCCGTAACGATACGGTGATGCGGTAGTCATATTGCCAAATATCATCCAAAATCATGAGACATATCTTGATACAACTGTAATGCTGCTTTTTTTACACCTTGGCACCGCGGGTATTATCCGTTTCGGTAAATACAAACATCTAAACCCCTTTTAATTTGAAGTTAAATTAACCAATGTAGGTGGTTGACCACCACTAATGGATTGTTTGACTGTTTTTTTCAATCATGAATGTGATTTGTCATTTGAATGAAATTGAAGAACCCATTAAAATAACCCTACAATTGGAATTCAGCCCTGAAACAGGGCAAATGTCCATTTGCTTCAACCAAACGTTAAAGGTTTTTGGCCAGATTGGTTACCATGGCTGTATTATAAAATTAAGAGTATTTAAAGGTTGTAGTTGACTACAAAAAGGTTGAAAAATCTTCAAAAAATAGAACACAAATTTGAAAGGTCACATTTTGCACATTACCTTATTGATTGATTAATTATGTTGGACTAACCTTATCCTCACGTCACCTGTACATTTTTTTCTATTTATTTGGTATTGAAAGTAATTATTCATTAAAAAATTTACATTGCCGTTTCTTTATAATACGACTAATGATAAGCAAATACCAAGTATTCCAATAATACTTCATGCCATCTGATTTTTAAGTTATTTTTTGACAAAGGAAGTAATTAATTAGTGTTTGTGTTTTTTTAATTACTCCGTGATGTATTGCTTTTCTATTTACATTATTATATATTATGTAGGCCACAAACAACAATGGGTACTGCAATGGTTTTGTGCCATCGCTTTTTCGTCCGACGCTCTCATGCCTGCCATGATAGATTTGTAAGTTAATTATAATGCCTATTTCCTATCATCGACGAGTTGTTGGAAGTATTAAGGAGATGATTTGGTAACATGTGACATAATTGATGAATTTCTCTTGCAGTTGATTGCGACAGCTGCTGTCTTCCTTGCTGCAAAGTCTGAAGAGACCATACGCCCTTTGAATGACGTATTGAAATCTTCTTGCGAAATTCTTCACAATCAAAATTTTAGCTTCTACATGCTTTCTATTGTGAGTATATTTAGCTGTGTTTACTATGTTAAAAAATGTGGCTACCACTTCATATTCGCCTAGGATTTTTTTGCAGTAAAAACAACTTTTTAAATGAAGATGTTGGTATATGCATTTCTGTGTGATGCCTTTTATTCTTGTGGCCATATGATTCTCATGATTGTTTTGGATTTTTTTAAAAGATCATTATGGAAGAAGAATGCTACCCAAGAACAAAGTCAGATTTTTCTAAAATAAATATTGCTTAGATTAGGAGAAAGAAATAACTAATACAAGCTTGTATATAATTTTTGTAAATTTTTAATGACTTTTTGAAGCTTTAGATGTTCTTTCGAGTATGTTTCTTTTGTGAATTTCTCTATTGTTTGGAAAGTAATGAAGTTTTCATTTAATTTAGTTAATTTATAATGTACACATCACATGCTCATCCATTTAGCATCAAGTAGTAACATCTCTTGGATGATTTTAGCGTTTCTCAGATGAGTAATAGTTTCAGATTTTTCAGTGTCCTAGTCTCCTGGACTTACTTTTATGGTGGTTGTTTAGTACGTATCTTCACCAAAACACACATGCATATATGCCCTCCCCCATCACAAAACAACACGTACAAATGTATACATATGAAGCACATTGGACCTGCTTTTTTGAAAATAAATTTTTTGCTAGTCTACTTGGAGGTGCCGGAAGTGCACTCCTAGCATCTCGAACATTTCTACCACCGACGTACTTGTAATTAGCAATGATCTCAGATCTTACTATGGGGTATAGTTTGGTGAAGTCTGAAACTTGGATTGGGTCTGGTTAAGTTGATTGTCTGGCTGCTTACCTTGACTTGATTTAAGAATGTCATGCATTATTGTATGCCATTAGTTTGAACTGCATAACAATAGAGTTCAATTATGCAAATATGCATAAAAGTTTGCTTATACTTTCACCTTTTTAAATACTCTTCTGATTCCTTTATTTCTTGATTTAGTGTCATTGTACGTAGATCTGAATTGATTATATTAGAGTTTTATGGTTTCACCATTTTTCTTCCGGCAAAATGTTACACCATGCAGGATTGGTTTGAGCAATATCGGGAACGAATTATTGAGGCAGAACAGTTAATATTGACTACCTTGAATTTTGAGCTCAGTGTGCAACATCCTTATGATACCTTGACATTAATCCTCAACAAGCTAGGTGTTTCACAGACACACTTGATGAATCTAGCATTAAACTTGGTTAGTGAAGGGTAAGTTTGAAGAAGTAAGATATTTTGTTTGGTATTACACAATCTTTGCTTGCTTGTGCCTTTTGTTTGAAGCGATGTTGTGTTGGAATGTAGTGGCTTTGGAGGTAATTAAAGGTTTAATGTTTTGGTGTAAGGTATTGCTATTTGGAATTTGCTTGTTCATTTATCCTTATTTTGTTTAAAAGTGGAGAGCTCAAGCCCAAGTGCATGAAGGCCCATTCTATTTAGAGAATTGCAAAGTGGATGGTTATCTTATCACTGAATTTCTATCAACAACTGGTTTAGGGGAATGTATTTTCCAAGATATTTGCTATTTCATGATATTGTTTTTTGTTTTCATCTCATGTCATTGTTTCTTATGAGCAGTTGTTTACTTTTATCTACAGCGTAAAGTATTGATTTTTTGGCACGCAAAATAATTGCAGGGTTGATATGCCTAGCTGGCGGATTGATTTGCTATCATGAAGTTATGTTTTACATCTGAGGTTGAACTGCCGATGTGTTATGGATTCCTTAACCTGAATAATACCTGTCAAGATGGTATTTGATAGTAGCAGATTGACTTAGATTTTGTTCCATAAAGGATTCTAGTGACTTTTTCAGTTTCTTATTGTCACTGAACCAAAAAAGAAAAGCAAATTAGAATATACGGTATTCACTCGCTGATCTTTGTTGCGACGATTTTAGTTTTAAAGGTCCCATGCGCCCTAAGGCGCGTCTAAAGGCTCTAGGTGTCAAGCGAAAGTACTAGCCTTTGGGTTTGAGCCTTTGAGGTGTCCCACAATACAAAAAAGGAAATTCTACCCCCCCCCCCCCCCCCCCAAAAAAAAAAAAAAAAAACAGAAAAGAAGAAATATAAAGAGTAAGAAAAAGGGAAGAAAAATAAAGAAAAGAAAACATATGTGGTGGGTGCTTGCATCGAAAGAGCTTCATTTTGAGGCTACAACCAAAAGGCGCTCCGGAGCATTTTCCTTTAAGTACTACAAGGCGCTCGCCTTATGGAATTGCCTTGGCTAGTCTTATCAAAGCGTTTGACCCATTGCCCACATAGGCGCTAGCCTTGGTGAGCTATTTAAAACTAACTTGAAGATTGATGGTTCAAATTTACTAAGATGACTTTCACGTATCTTGCTGTTGGAGTGGTCTGTGACTGTCTGTTTTGTGTTATGATTGAAGGGACTTGGTCAGAAAAATTTCTAGGACCTGCTGCAGTGTATTCTACTCTTTTGTTGATAGGTCCTTGAAATTTGAAAAACGTTTTCATAGTTAAAGCTCGTATTTGTGGATAAGAATACAAAGCTTTAGTAAAAAGTGAATTTAACAGCCATTGCTTCATTGGCTTTTATGTTGTGAGCTGATCCTTTAGGGTGCGTAAATGTAGAAGAAACCTGGTAAGCTGAAACCAATTTTCGAGTCTTGTGTTTGAAACCTTTTATATTGCTCTAGATACCGGGATTTACTTGTACTTTATCATTGTTTTCAACATTTTATTGTTTGGAACTTGGATATGGCTGGTTTAGGGATGTAAATGGCGCTTCTCGGAGATTCAAGAAATGGTAAAGGGGGGAAATTGATCGGAACGTTTACTACAAATCACCAACATATTAACTTACATAGAGTATATTCCATTCGGGGAATTTAGGATAAATTGAGGTTTAGCCTAACCTTCAAAACCTACATTTTAATTGGGGAGTGAAAGATTTCTCTTCTATGTTAGAAAGTCGTTCTTGAAATCCCTGGGTGTGTTTCACATTACGTGGACTTTGTTTAGTAATCTGGAACCTGATTCTATATAGCTAGGGCTTGGGAGTTAATTAGAATTTCAAATGTCTTTTATTTGGTTTTTATTTTGATGCACAAGTATAATTTTTAGATAAATTAGTTTTAAGCAGTTCACTTTGTCTTCTGCACCTGTGGTCTCCCATTTTCTTTTGTGTGTGGTTAAGGGGGGTGCTGAGAGATGATGATGGTCCTTTACTTCCATTTCCTTTGGTTCTAAATATTTGCAACACTATCCATGGTTCTGGTGTTTTAGTTACTTTTCGTGTTGACTTCATCTTGTAGTTATTCTAACGAGACGATGATGGTCCTTTACTTCCATTTCCTTTGTTTCTAAATATGTGCAACACTATCCATGGTACTGGTGTTTGAGTTACTTTTCGTGTTGACTTTATCTTGTAGTTATTCTAACTTGGTTACTTATTTACCGTTGAGACTATGTTTCACGTAAATTTGCTCAATATTGAGGTGGACTCTTTGTTTATCTTGGTGTTGCATACATGGCTGAAGTGATGTAAATGTGTTAAGAAGCTATATCTAAAGCAATATCATGAAATTCATCATCTTGATGGATTGTTACACTTAATGAGCTGATAGACTTTTTCAGAGACCCAAATGTTAACCATGTCATGTTCATTTGAGTAGCTCACTTGTGAACTCAAGATCCAAAATGTTGGTTCCATGTGCATTTGGGGATTCCTTCTTGTACACTTTATTTGGGGTTTTCTTGTATGTGCTGGGATGAATGTAAGAAGTTTTCTTAAAAATGTTGGAATGCCCTATTTGTTTAGAACATCTTGTAAGTTTTCCCAATCAATAAGCTACATTTCCATATTAGGAAATAGTCCCCACATTGATTCTCGTCCACACAGTTTTCTATTTCAATAGAAATCACACAATTTGAACTTTTTATTTTTATTCTCCCGATAAGGATAAGTACAGATTATGATTGTTATATAAGTCATTTATGAACTAGTAAACTATGATAAATGTGGTTCAACTTACCAAAAATCAATCAGTTTCCATTCTAAATGTATTTTTTTAAACTTAGTTGAACATATTGCATCTAACCCAAACTTATCAGAATTTATTTGACTTGAAAAGGTATATGTGTAAGAGATTCATCTTATTGACCCTTATATGATTTAATATGAACTGGTTGGCATATATTGGCAAGTGTGAGCTTATTTGAAATTAATTGCCTTAAAAGGCTGTAGAAGCTTTTTCACTTTTTTCAAATCGATGTCAGTATTTACAATATTTAGTTTGAATTATGTAGCAAAAGGTATGCTTAATTTATGTGTCATATTTATTTTGATCTTTTATTGGAAATAATACCTTGTTTATTTATTATCTTGATTTGTATAAGTAATTTAGTACTCCATTTTATTACACTACCACACTAGTTACATTATTACTTTTAGAAGAATCTCACTCAAGTGGCAAAATATGTTCTCGAAAAAATTGACATGATATGTTTTGATTTAACTAGTTTTGTTTTCTAAGTGGAGGAGAACAAAATCTAAGACATTGATTTTGTTAATTAATTTTGCTTATTTGTCTAGATGCTATATTTAATGTGTCCAAAGATTTATAGTTTTCTTTTGAATTATAATGGATTGTATTAAGATGGTTCATTAAATCATGTGCACTTCTTATTTATTTGAAGTTGTAGATGATATTTGCTACCGAGGATCAGCCGAAAATAACCTCTTTGTTACTTCTAACAAGGGTCAGGTTGCGTACATCCAACTCCCAAACCCCGCTTAGGTGGGAACCATTTAATGACATTGGAATAATGGAATCTTATCTGGATGCTAAATTTATGTCCTTTATTATGATTGGGCCAAAGATTTATATTGCTTTGATTTTGGATTCAAATGGACTATTTCAAAATGCTCGTTTAATTTAGTGCATTTCTTATATATGTGAAATTGTGAATGGTGTTTGCTACCAGAGGTCGATTGGGAACAGTTCTTTTTGTTATCATCAATAAGGGTAAGGTTGTATACATTCGACTTTCCAAAACCATTACTTAGGTGGAAGCCCTTAATAACATTGGGGTTATGTAAGGTTAGCTAGATGCTAGATTTGGTCAATTAGAAACAACATTGTTTTAACGAAGACAAGGTTGTGTATATTGACCCCTTAATATCACCTAGGTGGAAGGACTTGAACCCTATAGCTTATTAGTGGGTCATAACTTGAAAATTTTGACTCGTGGCTCGAAAATAACTAGATTTGAAAATTTAGGAAAGAATCGGGTCGAATTGACTGTATTGACATGTTATGTTAATTTGGCCAACCTTTTCATTCCAATGTCATCATTTTTGTTGCCGGCACCTATTACATTTCTAGTCAATTTTTAATACTTTGAGTCCACAATTGTTGTAGTTTTAAGATGATAAAATCGGGATATTGATCGTTTTTATATAAAATATATTCTATAGAAACAAAGTATATATTTGTCTTCGAAAAATATTTTAACTATAAGAAAAGGATACTACCCGACCCGAAATTGACCCAATCAAAAATGATACAACCCAAAACCAGCTTGATCGTTTTGTTTTGACAGATCTAGAGGGAAGCGTAAGTGGGGGAGCTATTTAATGACATAGGGTAAGGGTAATAAAAAAAGGGTGTCTATATGCTAGATTTGCTACAATAAGAGTGTATTGGTTGAAGACTCATTTCTATTTGCCGTCAATCCTCTTATCCTTGTATATACTTTCTGTTTTTTTTTGAAGCACACATTTTCCCTTTTGGGAAAATTTTAATTAACTGCACCAATTTCTGTGGACACCGACAAGTTTACCCTAGTTCGCATTTTAACTACCCACATGGGGGACCACATACTCTTTCTTCTATTCACATGGCTATATTGGTGTAATTGCACACTGATCTCATTCCTTATTTTTCACCTCCAAACAAAAGGCGCACTTCATAAAATTGAAAGTATGAACTACTGGTAGAAAACTTTGTATTCTTTGCCATGTTTCTTTGGCATAAACATCCCAAATCTCTCTCATTATTTTCCAAGCAGGAATATGTCCTATGAATATTAAGATGGTGCTTACAGAATGTAGTTCTGCAAGAACGTACATACTATACATTGAGCACTTAGATGAGGCGCTAAGTGATCAAGTTCGTTTGTTACATTTCGACATTTAACTTGGGCTATTGACATTTGAAATCTGGCCAAAAATGGAAATGTAATGAGCTCTAGCATATCTACACATAAAGAACTGGAAGCTTTTCCCTTTCGTCTTATACTGTAATCTTGAATGCCTGTATCCTTGTTGTACTTTCAAGGTGAGAATTTTCCTTATGTACTCAAGAACTGCATGAAATTTGGCCAAAAATGGAATGTGTTGCATATCTATACACAAATAACTGGATAGTTTCCCCCCTTGTCTTATACTGTAACGTTGAGTACCTGTATCCTTGTCGTATTTTCAAGGTGAGAATTTTCCTTATGTTCTAGGAACTGCACGTAAAATTGAGATTTGTATGTTGTCCAAGTAAGTTTTATAAGTTATTCAGAAACAGGAGTTGTCTATTGGAGTCTCTCTGAGTAAAGCACTGCGTTAATTAGTGAGCAGTCTCTAACGGCCCTGATTTTTTTTTGGAAAATGTTCATATGGATGATGGTGCTCTATCATCAACTGCCATTTTTTCTGTTGGGTAAGGGTTAAATATTCATTTTGGCAAACAAGTGATGATGTAGCCTATGGTGTTGGTGACTATCTTAAGAGGGTTTGAATGGTTGCCGAGCTTCCCTTTCTTTTTACGAGTGTTGTGAAATACCACCACTTGGTTATTCCAAGCATAATATTTGGAAGTGATGGTTGAATTTTCTGATGGTCGGCCGCTTGATTAACTTATCAATTCCCTCTGTTCTGCCATCTGAATGTTTTGAGTTTTTGGACTACAAATATGTCCGTGGTAACAAAGCTGCTATTAGAGCTTACTTGGAAGCTGGTATGATCTCTATATATGATTGTGAAGTGTATCTGTAGTTTTTGTACTCTTATCAGCATCCAGATGAAGAGTTCAACCTTTATTTTTGGTAAGGAAACATGTCTTAGTTTGTTCTTTTTGCAACCAAATTGGAAGGAATGTTGCTTTTCATCCTTTTTCCTCCCTCTTCTTTAGCTTTGGAGTCCTCTGCCTCTCTAGAGACCTTGTTTTTTTCTGATGTATTGTTTTCAGGCTGCTGGAGGTACAGCTGAAGTTCTATATAGATTCAGTTGCTTTGGATGTTCTTTCAATCAGCCTTTCTTCAGCTCCTACAGTCTTTTTGATGTTGCAAATGCTGTTGTTTGCAGGTTTCGCAGCTCTCTATGGCTTCAGTTTAAGCCCCATCAAATTGCTGCTGGTGTTGTGTACGTTGCTGCCAAGATGCTGAACATGAACTTTGACTCCTGCTTGAGCATTTGGCAGGAATTTCAGACTCCACCAGCTGTCCTTCAAGGTATATGCTTATGTGTAAAATTTCATTCTTGATTTGCCTTCGCCGTTTCCTAGTTATTCGATCTCTTCTCAATTTTGGGAACTTCTAAATTTGGACTATTTTTATGGGTGCTTCTAAACATCAACATGGTGATCCCTTCACTTTTCTTGCTTAAATTCTTAATTTTTATGTATATCCACTTTACCTTTCAACTTCTTAAATTGCAAGGAGGCTTGTAAAGATCTCAATCTCATTGTAAAAAGTCTTTTTTGTGATCCAACAATTGAATAGCTGTCATCCAAAATTTTTAACTACGTTTTTTGCTTGCCTTTTAGAAAAATTAGCCTGTAAAGGATACTTGTGAAATGAAGGTTGTAAAATTTATAATATATCATAATATTTAAACCATTCCATGAAAAATTAATGAGGAGACACTTCTCGCAAGGTGGTTAACATTACAAGATTTAGATGCATGAATAAAATATCTTCCATATGGAGAAGCCTGAAACACAATTGTGGCTTATTTTCTTGATTCCCTGGGTCCCTGGTAAATTTCGAACTGTGGATGCTCAGACAAATACGATGTAATGAATTACACATCTGGGATGACTGATTTGTTTTTTTTAATCCTTCTCTATTAGAAATCAGATTGAACTTATTTTAGATATCTTTTCTTGCCTTTGATGTTCTGAATCTGATGTTTGTTGGCCTTTAACTCCTGAAATGATTGTTGTCTTAGCTACTTTATCTTTCTGAGGGTTAATGTCTTTTGTGTACATGTTTGTTGACTTTTCATACCTATTTTAGATCTCTATAAGAAATGACCATTACCTATTAACGGCATAACAACTCTAGCTTCTTTTAACAAGTTTTGTTTCGTATCATAACTAGTTAACTACTTGTTGGTCTACTATTCCAAAACTGCTGTTCAGCTCCATTTTTCTCATATAGAAGCTTTTTCAGTTTTCTCTTTCTCTCTTCCCTCCCCCCCTTTCCTGCTCCCATCTATGTTTTGTATTTTGTGAAAAAAGGCAAACAAAGGTAGTGGGGCAAAGTCGGTAGTGTAACATAACTCACAAACTAATTGGCCACTCTTATGAGAGATTTCTCAATGAGATGGCCTCAAAACAAGGAGCTATATTCTCATAATTTGTATTAGTTGGCCTATTTAACCCATGTATGAGGCATCTCATAGTGAGACGGCCACATACAACAATTCGCAGATATGCTATTCGCTCGAAATGCCCCCAATATAGCCGAAAATCGACCATAAATCGCCTTTTCCGATTCACATTAAGGTTAGTGAATCATGTGACACCGTCATACGGATATAAGGAAAAAATCTTTTACGGGCATGT
This sequence comes from Amaranthus tricolor, assembly GCF_026212465.1. NCBI lineage: Eukaryota > Viridiplantae > Streptophyta > Magnoliopsida > Caryophyllales > Amaranthaceae > Amaranthus > Amaranthus tricolor. The sequence goes on from NC_080047.1 coordinate 37,300,839, forward strand.
TTTAAGGGGTTTGCTTAACTCCATTGTAAATAGCTTCACAAACTACTGCTATAGACTTATGAATTTTTCAAGATCGACTATCTGTCCTTTGTTTATTTGCACTCGTGTTGTAGAATTATCTCAAGGGAGTGCGAATGTTCTGGTGTCTGGATCAGCCAACGTAAATATGCTGACATCTTGTTTTGCCATTTATTACTATTTATATCATTGTTCAGCTTGTATCATTTTCCGATTGCAGATGTAGCGCAGCAGTTAATGGAGCTTTTTTCAGGAACAAATATGAATACATGGTGATAGTATCAGGGACCGAACCAAAGTCTTGGACCCTCTAGATCTGCTGATTGTTTGTGTTGTTTGAAAGTGTAATTAAAGACATGGAAATGGAAGCTGATTTTTCATGTGTATAGGGTAGCGATATTCAGACATGTTATATTTTATGGTTGTGAAAGATTGATTTGTGTGGAGCTTCCAACTTGTTTTCCAAAACAGATTGGAATGTTGGTTGATGTATGTTGTAAAGTAATGCTAACTCTGATTGTGCTCCTGCTAATATCTTCAAATTGTGATTCGAGAAAATTACTTGTTTTTTTTTTTTTGAATAATTCATACTGATGTATGAGTTGTTTGTAGTTAAAAATGCGCATCGACATGCGATCGAAGATGGGAGGTATACAATGGTTCAAGTCCAATAGTGTGGTTCTGTTTTTGGGCAGGTTGGGTGTAGAAAGAAAGTATTTGTTGTACTTGCCATTTTTTTCATGTGATATGGACTTAGGGTAGGTCATCTTGGTGATTTCTTCCTTATGTACTAACACAATTACCTTAGGAGTAGTTTAGATGTAGTTCTGTTATATACATACAGCCATGCATGCACAAGTGTAAATAATAGTAGTTATTGATGTATGTGGGTGTTTGGTAAAATAATTCATTGGATAATTTATCTTATTAGACACGAATGGATGGTATGTTGTCAAATTGTCTAACGTTTGTATTTGATAATGGTTGAAACAACTACTAATGAATCAACTAATTTTTGAACAAGCTGGTCTTAATAGTGTGTTTAAAATCGGCTAGTCAAATCAATCGATCTTGGCCAAATGAATTGCTTTCATAAAAGTTCCTACACAATTGAGGAAGATTTTCATCATGTACAAAATAGATCATGAATTAGTAAATACATTCCATTTCAAGTGAAACAAAATTTTATTATCACTATCTTCAATAGTGCGTCTTTGTTGTTGCTCACCGCACAAAATCACTTGGAAGTACACCTGTTTAAATTAATTCAATCTGAAATTGATCCCAAAGTCAACTGAAAGTTAGTGGTTATAACAAAGAAATTTTAACACGTAACCCCAAAAAAATCCTACTCGTAAATACAGAAAAATTGGGACATAATCGATTGTAATACAAATTCGAACTTTTTGACGTTTTCTTAATTTTGCCTTTTTTCAATTATGTGTCATTATGTTTAGTCAGGATTTAACATTTTAGTCAAATTTTATATCTTGAGTCAATATTTCTTTGTTGTAGCCTTAAAATCGGTATAATAGTAGTAATAAAGATAACATTTTCCTTAAAAAAATTCATAATATGTTAAACCGACTTAAAGATAGCATAATCAAACTCGAGAATGATCCGACCAGAAGTGATTCCCACCCAAAACTTAATAGGCTAATTATGCGCTGGTCCTGGGACATGAGTGTGTGAACTTCTTAATGACGAAGCTATATTTATGCGTCAAACAACGTATAAATAATAATGATAATAATAATAATAATAATAATAATAATAATAATAGTCCTTTAAGTGTTGGTTGCTTCTTCTTTCTTGATTACATTACAGCTGTTAGCATTAAGACAAGACTACTCCATGAAGAAAGCTGATTATACAGTAAACTAATTATTAATTACTATTAATTAATCCCAAGTAAAGTATAGATCTGTTAAAACAAGTGATAGTTATTAATTATATACTATATACCTACGTTCCAAAATGCTTATAACATTTGACCCAAAATGCTTATAACATTTGACTTTTCACGCAGTTAATTAATGCACTGACTCAATCGTTATATCTCTAATTATGTACTTCCTCTGGATTGTAATAGTTTCCTAGAGTTCGTGTAGCAACTACTGTTCATCAACTAATTTTATTTGACATATATTTCTCTATGTATAATGTAAAGTATAGTCAAGTGGGGATCTTATTTAATTCGTCTTGATGCATATTTTCATAATATTAACTTTTTAGAATTTTTTATCATATAAAATTAAAGATATTAAAGATTAAAATTGTGTATTTGTATAGCATGAAAACAGAAATGTAGCAATTATTAAAACCAGAGGATGTATAAATAAATTGTAAAACATAAACCATCCTTTGCTCGATTCGCTAAAAATAAACTTAACTATTGTTTATTTTTAAATAAACCCACATATTTAGTATAATTGCTGAAAATAAACTCAACTATTGTTTTTTCATAATTCGTGACTTACAAAGAATTTTCGAAGATTGTTATAAACAATAGATCAGCTTATTTTTAGCAAATATAACTAAAAGGTGGGTTTATTTACAAGTAAATAACACTACAAAAACAAACTCATATCAAGACAATCTGTCGCTGAGCTTGGCTACGGGATGGAGACGGGAAAGTCCCGTCGTCGCCAAGGTTGGTTACGAGCATTTTCTGTCTCCATTTCGTCGTCATTTTGTCTCCAAAGTTGGCTATGAGCATTTTCCGTCTCCATCTCGTCGTCATTAATATTCTGTGATAATTCAAATTCGCGGAAGGAGAAAACTTGAGTTTATAAATTTTTCACTTTAACTTTCACACTTACACCTTCAATAATCTTCAATCTCTTACACTTATTAATCTTTAACTTTCAACCTTCTTCAACCATCAACCATCAACCTTCAACCTTCAACCTTCAATATATATTCAACCAACGTCATCCATTTTCGATTCGTTTTCTAACACTTTTTAGTTTTTTATGTAGTTCATATGTTGTTGTTATTTGATGATAGTTTATATGTAGATTTGTTTTTCGATTTGTATGTTGTTGTTGGTAAATTTTAGTTTGTGCTTTTTGTTTTCTTTTGGTTTTTTTTAGTTATTTTTATTTTTGATAAATTTTGATTTATATGTTGCTGTATGTGTTGGTAATTTTTGTTGTTGCTAGATTTGTTAATTTTTTTGTTTATATGAAGATTTTTGTTAATTCTTCTGTTTATATGATAGTTTTTGTTAATTTTTTTGTTTATATGTTGATTTTTTTTAGTTCACATTGTTGTATGTTGTTGTTGGTAGATTTTTTTTGTTAATTATTGATATTTTTTTTTTTGATTTTTTTAAATTTCAGGTTTTTTGATTTTCTATCCAAATGTTTATTTCCAAATTTTTTTTGTTAGTTTTTGAATTTTTTTGTATTTGTTTGTTGGTAATTAATTGTTAGTTTTTTTTAATTATATGTTAAATAATGACTTTTTTTTTTGTTAATTTCAGGTTTTAAATTTCAAGGTCAAAGTTCTGGTGCATTTGGTTGTTCCGATGGATCTCATAATACATGTGCTCCAGGCGGTTCAGACGGGTCTTGTATGCGGCGGGGTGGTGGAAGTGGTAGTAGTAATAGATGATTTAGATTGTTGTAAATTTGATTTAAAAATAATTTATATGTAAATTAGTATTTAAAACCTTTTGTATTATATTTGTTATTTTTTATATTAATATAATTAGATTGTTTTTTATATATATATTTTTTTGTCGTATATATTTTATTTGTTATTTTAGTTTTATGTGTTTCTATATATTTATTGTTATTTTAATTAAAATAAAACCTAACATCTAAATTATAAACTCTTAATTCTTATTAATTAATATTAAAATACTAATAATAAATTAATTAATAATATTAATAATAAATAATAATATTAGAATGTAAAAGGAAGGTCAGGATATGACGACGGAATCAAAATCTAACGCAATAAATGGCGACGGAATGGCTACGGAATTTGCATTTGGCGACGCAAAATATGGCTACGGTTTCATTCCGTCTCCATCCCGTCGCCATATGGGTGATGGCTACGGAATGGACCTGTAGCCATCTCGTGTTTTCTTTGTAGTGTAATAGGTGAGTTTATTTTCAGCGAATCAAACAAAAGTTGTTTTATTATTAACATTTTACCCAAAAAATTATAAAATTTGATTTTTATACTGAAACGAATTAAACAAAATTTCATTTAACGGGAAAGTATAAGCAACATGTTAAACTATAAAATGGCTTCGATTCACTGCCTTAAAATCTGATGCATTACGCTACAAACAAAGAAAGCCAACAGCTGACTTTCACATGCATTTTTATGTAAATGTCAGTCCGCAATTAGTTTAGTCGTTATTCAACTTAACACATCAAAAAGATGTTTCATACCAATTTCATGTTCTCTAATTCAAATACAAAAATGTGTCTAATCGCTAAACCCATTATATGCTAATTGATATCTTCCAACCCGTTTTTTAAATAATTTACAACAAAAACAAAAAAAAAAAAAAATACAATCAAGCTTTGAATATATCGGTTAATTTCTATCAATTTTTTGTAGAATGAGGTAGAAAATAGTTTTCTGATTTTATTTTTTTACTCCTTTTACAATAAGCAAGTCTATTTTGGAATCTTGTATAAATGAAAAATTATTTTTGTTTTCAGACATAATATCTTTCACATAAAATATTCAAAATTTATTATGGTTCTGAAACTACTGATTACCTTGGTACATTTTATCATTTAACACAAATTCTTACTTGAAATCGTCTTTGTAAAAGACGCGTCTCAAATGGGCCATCCCATTATTAATAAAAAAATAACTACCAGAAAAACACACCCTGTGTAATCCTATTTGAAGTTAGTATTATAACCTATTGAAGTTGGTATTATAACCTATTAGACTTGATATTATAACTTATTAAAGTTGGTATCTCCAAATAGGATAATACCAACTTTAATAGGTTATAACACCAACTCCAATTATCAATTTTAATAGGTTATAATACCAATTTCAATAAATTATAACACTAACTCCAAATAAGGTCAAACGCGAGCGTCAGTTTTTAGATTTTTCTCTTTTTTTAATTGTTGGGCCTGGGCTTGAAGAGCCGTCTCTTATAAAGACGGTTACTCAGGAGAGGCGCTGTTCATTCAAAGTTGTAAATTATAAAATTTAGTGATTCCAAGATTGTATTTAAAATAAGCTTAAGTGGACTTGGGCCCTACTTTTAAAATTATTTTATCAAGATAAGTAAACTTTTTTTACTAATTATAATAATTTGTAATTCTTGATTGATAGGTAATAACTCTTAATCTAATAGCAACCTATTTGCTTCAAAATCCTTTTATGATTTTACTGAGTATAACCAAACAAATATGTAAATTTTCAAATTTGCTCATTATGTCGTTCTAAATCAATTAGCAGCACTTTACTTATATTAAAATATATCACTGATAATAAAAGACTTCTAAAGATATTCACTGTAGAAAAGCATATTAACTCAATATTAATCACATCTTTTACCAATTTTTGAGTTTTATTGCTTTGGTTTTCTTTACGTTAAATTATGTCATCATTGTATTGTAAGGGCATTCATAGAACTTCGTTTTCATCATTAATTAATTAATTAACTAAATGTAAAGAAACAATCACTTGTACACATTAATTACTCTTATGAGAGAATTATTACTTAATGTTAACATACCTTGCGGAAAATAAGATAATAAATTATATTAATTTATCTTATAACCTAATTAGGTAATAAATTGAGAGAATAATTAGTAAATTGATTTAACTTATATTTCTTAATTAAATTTACAATATAGGTAATATGTGATCGAAGTTAGAGATAATTAGTAAATTGATTTAACTTATATTTCCTAATTAAATTTACCATATAGGTAATATGTGATCGAAGTTAGAGATAATTAGTAAATTGATTTAACTTATATTTCCTAATTAAATTTACCATATAGGTAATATGTGATCGAAATTAGAGATAGTTAGTAAATTAATTTAACTTATATTCCCTAATTAAATTTACAATATAGGTAATATGTGATCGAAGTTAGAGATAATTAGTAAATTGATTTGTCTTATATTCCCTAAATAAATTACAATATAGTAAATGCACAATCATATTTATAATTGATTACAGTATATTACATGCCTATATAATCATATAATTGTTAGTAGATTTGATTGATACGTTGAAAGGGGTTTAGTACGTTATAGTATTTGGCATATTAATCTTATAAAAAAATAATTAGTTCATTCTAATATACCTTGCGGAAAATAAATTAATAATTAGATCAATATTTAGATAATAAACTGATTAAGTATATCTATAATTGATTAATTAATCTTATAAGAGAATGATTGGGTAATAAATTGAGAGTAAGTTTAGGAAATTACTAAACTGATATTTCTTATTTTCCCTAAAATACGTTTAATAGAAGGAACAATCTAATTTGTATTATTTTCCCTACAATAAACACATCGATTATTATTTAAAAATACGTAAAATAATTCATAATATATACGTAAAATAATTAAGTGATTGAAGTTAGAGGATAATAATGTAATAAATTGAGAGCAAATTTAGGAAATTAGTTCCTAAATTGAAAATGTTGTTTATATAGAAGTTTTCTCAAACATTTAAGGTTAATTTATATTATTGTGATCAACATTAGTATTATCATGTATACTTTTCAATTCAATTTTTAATTTACATATACTTAGTTATTTTGTTTTGTTAATAACAATCTTTTTAAGATAAAGTTCCTATTTATTATATTTGTAATTTTTTTATTATATATATAATTTATTTTATTTGTGATGCAACACAAAATTGTACAAAAGTTAAAGTGTATTATTTTACGTTTAAAAAATAAATTCTTTACATTTTGACATTAGAATGTTTCATAATAATTTTTGATAAATAGAAACAATGAGTAATTATCATTTTATTTTTTATTAAACAAATTTTGTTTTTAAAAAAATATTTTTAATATGTGGTGCATGGTATGAGTAATTATCTAATTTATATAAATTAAAATGTCATTGTATAATCTTTAATTATTTTCAAACAAACGTTACAAATAATATGAGATTTCTTGCACTTTGCACAACACTACCAACAACTAGCATTATGAGATTTCGTTCATCTTTGAATCCATGTTTCAAAAATATTTCTTAATATATTTTAGCTTCTACCCTAAATGGACTAATTAATTTATCTTAATTACAATTGGACTTCTACAATATTTGGGAATGTCTCCATAAGAATAGTGATGATCTTTTATCAGTGCCTCGTATATACTTTTTCCATTCTGAAATATTTGTTACATTACGATTATAGTCTGTGGTCCAGTATAAAATGTTTATTTATGTGTCTTTAGCTCCATCTCACTTAACTAACTAAAAGTTCATTAATCATTTATCCTTATAAACAAGATAAATCCAATACATAAATCCATGTAGGTCGATTATCTATGACAAAAGCGAAATACTCCATTTAGAATCATTAAGATTCTCAGCTGCTATAGCCGGTCATATTTTCGAATGGGGTGTTGTGAGCAAATAAGGTGAAAATTTCGAATTATTTATAAATAATAAAAAATAGGGATTATTCACAAGAAAACGTAAAAAGTAGGGATTATTCTAAACAATTTTTCCTATTTTATATTTTTTTATCATTACTAGTATATTTGCTATAACTAATTAATGTTCAAGCCTAATATAATACTAGTAATGATTGATATAAAACTTTAATTCAATAATATATATATTTGAATAATATATATATATATATATATATATATATATATATATATATATATATATATATATATATATATATATATATATATATATATATATATATATATATATATATATGTTATATTTGTTATTTAAGTTATATATTTTCTTATACTACCACAATAACGACACACATGGAATTAGATGTATTTATTCAATATTTTATTCGATAAACTAATTACACAAATTTTCATGTATGTAAATAAATAAAATGAATCTTTTAAATATTGTTTTTTTAGCATTGACACATAGAATTTTAAAACCAATAACATTATTACAATGCAAATGTACATCATTTATAAGCTCCCCATTTAGAATTGTTCAACAAAATCAATATATTGAATGATTGTGAAAAATTTTAAATTTTATTCCTATACGTAGGTTCATCAAGGCATTATTCTAAAAAAACATCTTAATAAATTAATTCTAAAAGAGAAAAAAACATAGTGGTGTTTGGAAAAATATAGTTTATCGGGTAATTTTACATAGCTGGCTGAAACAACATATTGTTACGAATAAGCTGTTTTTCAAAAATTACTTATAATGATAAGTTTAAAATCAATTAGTCAAATTAATCACTACAATTAGCTATCAAGTACCATCTATAAATCGTTTACGTAACACCCAATAATACTTTAGTTTCAAGTTGTAACCGTTATAAGATGTCCATACTCCACTCTCCCACCACCTCTCTAGACTCTACTCACTCTCCTCTCTATCCTACAAACAAACAAAAAGCCCACACCCTAATCTATCCCTACCCTTTTTAATATTCCCAGCTTCATCAATCCTTCCCTCCCTCTCTTGCATTGAACTTTCACACATTACACCTCCTCTTACAATGTGACCTTCATTTCCTCTCCAACCCCCCTTTAATGATCTAATAATCATTCTCAATCAACCCCCTCTCAGATTCCTCTCACCATCATTCATCAATGGGTAAAAGAACTGATTCTACATCAATCAGATCAAAAACCCTCCCATCATCCCCAACCCATTCCCTCTCTTCCTCCTCATCTTCTTCAGATTTTGAATTTCGAATCTCCATTTCTCCCCGTAAATCCTCCGCCGCTCTTTGTCCCGCCGACGAGCTTTTCTACAAAGGTCAGCTTCTTCCTCTTCACCGATCTCCTCGTATTTCAATGGTGCGTACTCTTTTATTAGCTTCCTCTTCTACTTCCTCTGCTTCAGATACTAATACCACCGCATCTCGTGATTCTTCTTCTTCGAACGATTCGACTTCTTCTTCTTTTGCCGCCGATCTTTCTCTTCTTGCTCCTGGTGATCCGATCCCTTTCTGTGATTCCTCCCGCCCTAGCTCTGTTACTGAAGATAAGAATCATATTAAGGATCAAAACAAGAAAACGACGTCGTATTTGTCTTCTTCCAAGTATTTTTCTCTATCTAGATTCTCTAATGTGTTTAAAAAGGATAATACCCATAAAACAAATGATGGGAATGGGATTGGGTCTTCCTCTGTTAAGAAAATGAGTAATTCTGCTAAGGAAGTTATAAGAAAGTATTTGAAAAAAGTTAAACCGTTTTACGAAAAGCTTTCGGTTTCATCCAAATCAAATCAAAATCCTGCCGAAAAGAGGAAGGAAATTAGAGCTGTTTTATTGAGCAGACAAGAAAGTAAAGTAGGAGGAGAGGGAAGTGAGTTGACTCAGTCATTTTCAGGGAATTTGAAGAGTTCTAAAATGATTGGTAGAAATTATGCAGCGAGTTGTCCTTGTTCGATGCGGTCATCACCGAGTCATTCAGGGGTGTTGACTCGAGCTGGGTTACCGATGCGGGTCGGGTTAGGGAGTAATGGTAACGGGTCGTGTTCGTCTGAGACATCTACTATGGAAGAGTTACAGAATGCTATTCAAGGAGCAATTGCTCATTGTAAGAATTCTATGGTTCAAAATAGTAGTTCAAGTTTTTCTAATAATAGTAGTGTTACTGTTAGTAGCAGCGCTAATAATGGCAAGAACATCAAAGGAAAGGGTTTGTTATTAGACATATGATTATTGATTAGCTATTCTAGTCAGAGATCGTTTTTTATCGTGTCAAATTCAAAATAAACGGCTTATGTAGTAAAGTTGTGTTAGTTGAGTCGTTCAATCCATATATGAGTAGCATTTTATAATAAGACGATCTCATACAATAATTAATATTAGAAATAATAAATATGTTCAAGAGCGTGGGGCAAATTTCACTTAAAGTCAAATCATTTCTTCAAGGGTCTCGTTAGTAGTAATAGTAACATAAAAGTCTTATATAAACTTAGTATTTTTCAATCTAAAAATAATAAGTATTTTTCAATAATTAAATATCAAGAAAAAATAACTTTTATTATTAAAAATAATATAGATCAAATTTATTTTAAAGATTTTATGGTAGTTAATGAGAGTATTAATTAGTGTTGATAGTGTTAACGTGAGGGGCCATGTTGGGGTTGGGAGTTTAAGATCTGGGTTTGACTGTCTGACGAGTAAATTAATGATAGAGATATTTAACAGTTTAGAGTTTTAAGAATGATAGAGAAAGATGAGGCATGTGACTTCTGAAAGGTGATGTTTGGTTGGTACTAAGTTAATATACTTCATTTGTTGTTTATGGTGGAAACTTTTATTGTTTGGATTTTTCTCTCTTTTTACTTGTGTGTACTTAAATGTTCATCATGTGCACTTCCTTGTTATTTGTATTTTGGATTTTACTTGCTTTTTACTATTTCATCGTATACCTTCATTTCATTTTGATATCATTTGCTTAGTTTTGAATTTTTATCATAAATTAGTTATCATGGTGGCAATTTATTTTTTTATTTTATTTAATATGATGTAAGTGTAGTTAATGTTCTCGTTTACTTTGATTATTTTAATCATCATTGAATTGTACGACAACTTATTGTAAGTGTAAATTAAAATTGAATTTCTTTTATTACATTAAAACATATAGAGATTTAGCGATGATATATGACGTCACCCTTTAAACGCTAAATCATTTGGACATTAATCTATTATCGCGTCGCTACATAAGTAGACGCTAAATAGAATCCAAGGCCAGCCCGTCGCCAAAATGGGTAACGACATTGGCGACCGCCCCAAGGGCATTACCCTTTTTCTTCTGTAGGTGGCAACCATCTAAGTTGTCACCTTGTCTATTTGATGTCGTCACCATAAAATATTGGCAATGGTGACCACTGGTGTCTTCGCCACAACTATCGCCTGTTTTTCGATTATTTTATTTCTTGTCTATTGTTTTTTATTTTAATATATTATTTAATGTTTATAATTTCAAATGTAAAATAATTATTTTATCATATTCGTATAAAACAAAAAACATATAAATCAAAATAAATAAAATGACATATAACGAAAATATAAAATATATAAAATGACAAATTGTTTTATACATTGTACAATTAAGTGTTTTGAAAACTAGGGAGGAAGTTGTTGTGCAAAATGCGATTGCATAAATGTTAGAATATTAAGTCTTTCACGCTCAATCGCCTGCATTGTATTGACATGATTATCCGCCACAATTTGATTCCAATCTCTTTCAAGATCCACTCTTATTTGATTATTAGCTTAGTTTTGCTTTTTTTCAAAGGACGCAAATCTTGATTGGATGAGTGCGAAAATTTTTGACTACACTTGCAATGCTTGTGGGGATGAATAAGAGGATGAGCCATACGGATGCTAGATTTGGCAGGCAGAACCACTCCAAAGACCTCTTTCCTCTTTTGTTTTTTTGATGCTTGATCCAACATCAACATTAAATTTAAATAAAATTTATTGTTGGATGGTTGTTTAAATTGCACAATACTCCTTCAATCAAAAAAATAAACAAAATATAAATTTAATCAAATTCGATTCTATATCTTTAAACTTGATCAATTCGGTTTATGTCTTTGAACTAACCTCTTAAACTAAGACACAATTAATACAATATCTCGACAATATATTAGCATGTATCTGTGCGCAATCTTGTAATCAGTTTCATCCAAAATTCTTACTTTACCTTTCCATGATATCCAATCGGATAAGTAGAAATCAACACAACACCAAATCTAACATTGTTGTAACTTTCATCATCATTTCAAAGGAAGATCTCTGATATTGCATTGGACATGTGTCTCAAATTGGTGGGAAACAAAATGCGATGCTTCCTCAGTTAAATAAGCATTACATATTGAGGCTTTATTGTGGGCTTTGTTTTTCACATTTAGTTTCAAAGAATTTTTTAGAATGAGGATATAATAGTGGCATGTTTGCAGAATTAAGCATTTCAAAGAACTATTTAGAATAAGGGTTTAGATCTTCGTCGACATGTACCGATGGTTCAACATATACGGGTACATGATCGGACTATGCAAGAAGAAATTAAGCATTTCAAGGTTTTTTAATTTTTTTTATACATGACCCGAATCACAAATCTAATTTGCCATGCAAGCCTACAAATAATACAATAAGAATCACATTAAACAGAAACAACTACATCATGCTCCTCCACTGTAAAATCTCACTCAATTACAATAGAAGAATTGTAACAACGTGAACGTACCCAAATCATGAGTTCCTTTAGTTCCAAGTAAATGATGAAAAACATTTCAATGTTATAACAATGTAACAGTGTGAACCTATTCATAGCATTCTAATTTTTACCATTTAATATGTCTCATTTTTATTTTTGATCATAACTCATATTTTTAAAATTTTCATCTATTCATGTAGTTTAAATTTTCTTCTGTTCAACTTATATTTTTATTTCATTCAATTATTTATCCAACAGAACTTTTTACCACTTTTTATTTACTTTTCTTGACTTTGATTCCATTTGTATTCAAGTCTATTTTTTTTTTTACAATAATATAGGAGTACATCTATTGAATAAAGAGTTGATTTATTCATTGGCGGACTACCCACTAGATTCGACCGATTCGGGTTGAAAGTGAGAGGATTTGAACAATATTTTTATATAAAAATTTTAAATTTGTACGACTAAAAACCCGTCCTCCTGCTTAATTTTGGACATACAAATTTTATTTTTTTTTTAATTTTAAAAATGTAGAAGATATAATACTAAATGCCTACGCTCTAAGTCCATTTTTGTATTACTTTGAAAGTTTAATAGTTTGAAATTTTTAGGTTTTACTTTTAACTTTGAAATACAAAGCTAAACTCTTAGACATTACTTAGTACTTTAGTAGCTGTATTTCAAATTTTAGACAATGTATTGAATTATTTTCATTAATATTAAGACTTAAAGCTAGACTTTGTATTGTGGTTTTATTTCTTATGTAAAATGTTTGTTTGGATTTTTTAAATTGTATTTTCTATTTTTTATATTTATTATATCCAATTACCCGCGGGTTCAGCCCACTAAGTAAAAGAGTAGCTGCAAAAAAATTAGCTACATGGTGGTGTGCTAATTTTTTAAAAAATAAGTCAGCAAACAAATTTTTATAAGCATATCCCGTCTTGGAATTAGTGTGTAAAAATCTTTCCTATTAGAATTAGTAGAAAATACGAATCGTACCATTTCTAAATCCTTACAATAATTTAGGGGCTACCCATATTCCTATTAGATTGTTGATAATGAATGATTTAAGTTTAGCAAGCAAATTAGGACTGATCTAAACTTAACTAATGAAGTTTAGTAGTTTGGAAGAGAAAGATTAAGTGTATTTTTATCACTGGTCATGAGAGATTAATCACAGGGTGATGTAACTTTGTGTTGAGTTTTTTTGGCAATTATTATTTAGAGGACTTTGTTTAACAAAATAACAGTTCTTTCTTAATTAGATACAATTCTAAGAAATGAAATCAAAATATTTTTAACATTAAACAAACAATTTTGTTGAATTCCTAAGAATTTAATATAAAATAAATTCAATAAACTAGACCTTTCTATGGAAATCTACTTCTTATGCCCCATTTAATGTGGTGTAATTTTTATCTCTTATTTGATTGAATTTTTCATTTTATTACATGTTTATTTTATTTATTATGTCGACCCCACCTCTAGGCGGGATTAATTGGAATGATAATGTTGATTTTCCCGCTACTCCTCTTGTCCCTATGAGTTTACCAACATTTATATGTCGGTCTGTTTAATTCGTTTATTTTGCAATATTTTATTTTTGGTCATGTCTACATCACTGTTTTTAAATAATATCCACACTTTTTTTTCATTTTATCCTACGTAAATTATATTCGCACAATTTAATTGTCAGCACTATTTTCCAAATTAATTTGAATGGATAAATTAAACAATAAAAATGTAGCAAAATAAATCAAATATAAGATAGTTTTATGCTTTTCTTTTTTCTGAAGGTATCTAAAAAAATTACTACTTTTAGTTTCCTTGTAACAATAACATTTGACATAAAGTTTACAAATCAATAAAATTATTTAAATTGTGTAAATGAGAATTTAAGAACAACCTGAAAGTGACAATTTTACTAAAAAGAATAATATGAAAATTTTAAGTATAGAGAAAGTAAAACTAAACCTACACCAGTACAGAAATGTGCATGGCATAAATAAACACAATTCTTAAACATCGTCATCCTTTTTATTTTCTCGCCACCCCTATTTTAGTGAATTGACGATATTGCTCCTGGACTTAAAATTTCTTATATATACTCCAACCTCACTAAACAACACCTTTATCACTCTAAAAACACTAAATTAAAACATAAAATTTGTGGAGTAAAAGCTAAGGAATTCAAAACGCAAGCAATAATTCGAGGTAATTTTTAATCGAATTTAATTAAATAATATTTTTTTAAAAAGGGGGAGATTGTTATTATTATTATTATTATTATTATTATTATTATTATTATTATTATTACTATTATTATTATTATAATAATTATTATTGTTGATTTTTTTTGTATTTTTTTAAAATATTATTTTTATTATTATTATCATTATTATTATTATTATTATTAGAGAAAATTATTTAAAACTACCTTTTCTATACCCTTCTTTGCAAAAAACTACCTTTTGTAAATTTTTTTGCAAAAAACTACCTTATTTAAAGTATTCTTTGCAAAAGACTACCTATTAACGGTTTCTTAGTGTTTGACCGTTGAAACTGACGTTGACCATCACGTGCAAGTCACGTGATGTATTAAAAAATTTTTTTTTTTAAAAAGTAACATTAATAATAATAATAAAAATAATAAAAATAAATAAATAAATAAATAATAATAATAATAATAATAATAATAATAATAATAATAATAAAAAAAAATAATAATAATAATAATAATAGTAATAGTAATATAAGAATAAAAATAAAAGAAATAAAAAAAATAATAAAAATTATAATAAAAATAAAAATAAAAATAAAAATATTAATAATAATAATAATAATAATAATAATAATAACAACAACAACAATAATAATAATAATAATAATAATAATAATAATAATAATAATAATAATAATAATACTAATAAAAATCATAATAAAAAAATAAAAATAAAAATAAAAATAAAAATAAAAATAAAAATAAAATAAAAAAATAATAATAAAAATAAAAATTAAATTAAAAAAAAAATAATAATAAAAAATTAATTAAAATAAAATAATAATGATAATAATAATGATAATAATAATAATAATAATAATAATAATAATAATAATAATAATAATAATAATAATAATAATAATAATAATAATAATAATAACAACAATAATAAGAATATTATTATTAGTATTATGATTATTTTTATTATTATTATTATTATTATTATTATTATTATTATTATTATTATTATTATTATTATTATTATTATTTATTATTATTATTATTATTATTATTATTATTATTATTATTATTATTATTATTATTATTATTATTATTATTATTATTATTATTATTTTTATTTATATTATTATTACTTTTATTAATAATATTATTATTTTTTTATTTTTCTTTTTATTTTTTATTTTTAAATTTTATTATTATTATTATTATTATTATTATTATTATTATTATTATTATTATTATTATTATTTATTTTTATTATTATTATTATTGTTACTTTTTAAAAAAAAATTTTTTTTTAATACATCACGTGACTTGCACGTGATGGTCAACGTCAATTTCAACGGTCAAACACTAAGAAACCGTTAATAGGTAGTCTTTTGCAAAGAATACTTTAAATAAGGTAGTTTTTTGCAAAAAAATTTACAAAAGGTAGTTTTTTGCAAAGAAGGGCATAGAAAAGGTAGTTTTAAATAATTTTCTCTTATTATTATTATTATTATTATTATTATTATTATTATTATTATTATTATTATTATTATTATTATTATTTTATTTTGTTTTTAAAAAATGTTTTGTAATATTATTTTTGTTATAAGTGTTATTATTATTATTATTATTATTATTATTATTATTATTATTATTATTATTATTATTATTATTATTTTAGAAAAATAATTACAATAATAATAATAATAATTAATATTTTTTTTTAAATTATATTTATTGATAATGATTAGTTTAATATTGTTTTTGTTAATGGTAATTGTTGTTTATGTTAATAAATTATGTTTGTTAATAAATTATTATTATTATTATTATTATTATTATTATTATTATTATTATTATTATTATTATTATCATATTTTTTTTGAAAATAAATTATAATGATAATAATAATTAAATTTTAATAATAATTATTAGCTAATATAATATTTTAATTAAATGTTTATTAGTTTATATTGTTAAATGTTAATTAAATTAATGGTTTGTCATTCGGAAATTAATATGTTAATTAATTATTGTCTTTTTTTCATGTAGTTCATATAACGTAACGTTTTATTATTTTAATTTATTATTAATAGTTAATTAAATTATCAAAATTGTAGTAAATGGCTGCACTAATGGAAAAAACCATATTTGCTGCGCTGCTGCGGTTTTACAAAAAAGCAGCATAAAATTATTTCTTGAAAAAAAAAAAATTAAATATATCTGCGGTTTCCCCGTTGCCAACAGCAATTAATCGAACTTGCACAAGCATATGCTGCGGTTTTCCCATTGCCCGTAGCAATTAATTGAAGATTCACTGTATATGCTGCGGTTTTCCCATTGCCCGCAGCAATTAATTGAAGATTCACTGTATATGTTGCGGTTGTTCTTAGCTCGCAGCAAATAAGCATTAAAAAATCCCGCCTTTTAACGTTATACCCTTAAACCCACACGAAGAATTTTCATAAAACACTCGAAAACGGTTGCTACTTTTTCATAGAACATCTTCTTCTTCACGCTGCTACGTACTGTGTTCTTCTTCAAGTTCCATTGTCTTCTTCAAGTGTCATTGTCTTCTTCAATTTCGCATACTGTCTTCTTGTTCAACCCACGCACACACTGCTATTGTCTTATTCTTCAAGTTCCTTCTTCTTGTTCAAGTTCTTTAAACCCACACGAAAAACCCACGAACATTTCAAAATAAACCCACCATTTTCGTTCCTTTTCTTCTTCTTTAACATTTAAAACCCACCATTGTTGCTTCCTTCAAAAACCCACGAAATAAGGGGTTATTCTTGTTCTTCGTCAAGGTATTATTTTTTCAAGCTTAAATTTAAGTTCTTCAAATTTCATTATGTTTTGGGGAATTAGTTTATTTTATACTAATTTTGATTTTGTTTTTCATTGTAGGTTGCATAATCAAATTTAAAAACAACATTATCATATCTATTTACCAAGGTATATATTGTATATTTGAATGTGAATAATTTACTTGTGTATGTACTTGTATATATGAATGTGAATAATTTTGATTAAATAGGATTTTTAGGGTAGATTGAATGTGAATAATTTAGTAATGTATGTAGTTGTATATTTGAATGTGAATAATTTACTTATGTATGTAGTTGTATATTATTAGTTTCTTAATTATTTTGATTTATGTGTATTTGGTTAAAGAAAAATGGTTTTTTTTGGTTATGTATGTTTTGTAATTAAAATATACATAATTTGAATACTTTGAATAATATAAAGGTTATATAGGGTTAAATAGGGTTAATTTTAGTTAATTAATTTTGTTTCATGCCAAGTTTTATTAATTTTGTTTCATGGGATAAGTATATATGTTAAAAGTTGTTATTAATTTTGTTTTGAATTAATTAATCACACTAATTAGGATGACAAAAGATCGTTCTTGGATGTATAGAAGCATTGAATCGTCATAATTTATTGATGACGTATTAGAATTTTGTAGTATTGCAGTTGAACATCAAGTTAGGACGGGGAGTTGTTTTTTATTGCCCATGTGTCACCTGTGGCAATGTATCAAAGGTAGATAGTATTGATATCCTTAGGGAGCACATACTTCGACTTGGGTTTAGGCCTCAATATCATGTATGGGTTTGTCATGGTGAGGAGGGAGTTTACAAAGAAAAAAGTGTTGTTGAGGACGTCAATAATGTGGCTGATGTAAATGAGGATGTAGTAGATCATGTTGATGGGTATGAGACAGATGAAGAGAATGTTGATAAGGATGTGGATCGTGTTGATGAGATGATGGAGGGAGTCGAGGATGAGTTAGGAAAACGTCCTCGTGTTTTTGACTTGTTGGCAGAGGCTTCTCAAAAGCCTTTGTACCCTGGATGTACAAAGTTCACCAAAATAACAGCAGTGTTGACAATTTTCAACATTAATTCAAAGTTCAATTGGAGTGACGCTAGTTTCACAATGTTATTAGAAGCGTTAGGTGAGATGCTTCTTGAGGGAAATGAACTTCCAAAGTCGACATCTTATGCCAAAAAGCTCATGTGTCCTTTTGGCTTAGAGTACCAGAAGATTCATGTATGTCTGAATGATTGTGTATTGTATCGGAATGAAAACAAGAACTTAGAAGAGTGTCCTAGGTGTGGGTTATCGCGCTACAAGCGTAAAGGAGCTCGAGATGCTAAAGGGCCCTCGGCTAAGGTATTGTGGTATCTTCCAATAATACCTAGATTCAAGAGCTTGTTTTCTATAAAGAAAGATGCGTTAATTTGAGGTGGCATGCAGATAGGGTGAAGAAAGGTCACTTGCTCACACATCCATTTGATTCTCCGGAGTGGAAGAGTATTGATAGGTTGCATAAGACTTTTGGGGATGAGGTTCGTAATTTAAGGCTCGGACTGTGTACGGGTGGAATGAACCCATTCGACAATCTTAGTTCTCAACATAATACTTGGCCGGTACTGTTAATGATCTATAATATGCCACCTTGGTTGTGTATGAAGAGTAAGTACATTATACTTTCGCTTCTTATCTCGGGTCCTGAACAACCTGGCAATGACATAGATGTATATCTTGCACCTATCGTTGAAGATTTGAGAAAGATGTGGGATGAAGGCGTTTTCGTGTTTGATGCATATGCTAATGAGGAGTCCACCTTGCGTGCAATGCTTTTATGTACCGTTAATGGTTTTTCGGCATATGGAAACTTCTCGGGGTATAAGAACAAAGGGAAGAAAGCATGCCCAATATGTATCGATGACATGGAATCCATTTGGATTCCTAAGTGCAAACACGTATTCATGCACCATCGAAAGTTCCTCCCACGAGATCACCGATATCGTAATAAGAAGAAGATGTTCAACGGGGAGGTTGAGGACCGTGTAGCTCGTCGACCGTTGACCGGTTATGAGGTTTATAAACAGGTTAAGGGAGTTCAGACTGTATTTGGTAGAACAGGGCAAGTGCAAGGGGGTGAAGACCTATTATGGGAAAAAGAATCAATCTTTTGGAAGCTTCCATATTGGAGAGATCTACAGGTTAGGCATTGTCTTGACGTTATGCATATAGAGAAAAATGTATGCGATGCCATACTCGGGACTCTCATGAACATTCTAGGTAAAACAAAGGATGTTAAGGCCGTGCGAGATTGGTTTGAATGTAAGGGTCTTCGTCCGAAGTTATGGGCACATGTTAAGGTGAGTAAGAAAAGAAATAAAGCTGATGAAGTTGGTGGCAGTAACAAGGGAAAGGGCGGTAAGAAGAAGATGAGTAATGACAAAGTTATTTTCCTCCAGCTTGCTACACATTTTCCACAGCAGAGAAGCGGGCATTTTGTGAGTCTTTGTATGGCATTAATGTTCCGTCTGGGTACTCATCCAACATGAAGAGATTTGTGGCCCTAAATGGTGAGTTGAAGTTCAGAAGCATGAAATCTCACGATTGCCATGTAATGATGTAAATGTTCTTACCAATCGCAATCTGTGGAATACTGCCAAAACATGTGAGATATGCTATTACCGAGCTATGTTCGTTCTTCAACACAATTTGTAGTAAAGTTCTTGAACCCTTTAAACTTGATGCTCTTCAAGTTGACGTGATTGTAACTTTATGCAAGTTTGAGATGTATTTTCCACCTTCTTTCTTTGACATAGTGGTTCATCTTATTGTCCATCTCATTCGTGAGATCAAGCTTTTGGGTCCAGTTTTTTTAAGGTGGTGTTATCCCTTTGAAACACACATGGGTGATTTACAAAACAAGGTGAGAAATCCAGCACAACCCGTGGAGAGTATGATTCAAGGCACTGTGAGAGATGAGATTAGTAACTTTATAGCCGAGTATTTGGCCATGGCAAAGCCTATTGGACTTCCCACCTCTCGATATGAAGGAAGGCTTGAGGGAAAATGAATAATTGGCTCCAAATCAATCACACCTCCTCGAGACAGTCTTCTACAAGCATACTTGTATGTGTTGCATCATATTCCTGAAGTTCATCCTTTTTTGAGTGAGCATTTAGATATATTGCGCGCAAAATATCCTTGTACATGGGATAGGGGATTGATGCAGTTGCATAACAAGACGTTTATTGATTGGTTTCATAATCGAGTAATAAGTGACGAACTCAAGGGTGTATCTGAAATTGTTAAGTGGTTAGCTTTTGGTCCTCGTGAAGATGTCAACAAATATGAGGGTTACGATGTCAATGGCTTCACAGTTTGGACTGAGGGTCAAGATAAGAAGTCATCTTATCTACAGAATAGTGGGGTTTCTATTTTGGCGTCATCTACATTTTACGCGAGTGCCAAGGATCAAGCGTCGATTGATGCTACATTGGTTCCTATGGGCGGGTACATGAAATATGGGAGCTTGACTACTCTACTTTCACTATTGGTCTTTTCAAATGTAAGTGGGTAGATAATAATCGACGATGCATAAAAAATGATGACCCTTGTGGATTCACTCTTGTAGACTTAGCTCGTTTGCATGATAGTGAGGAGCCATTCATACTAGCCACACACGCCAAGCAAGTATTCTACATTGTAGACCCGTCTGATAAAAAATGGTCTATTGTTTTACCGGAAAAAAGAAGTATCCTTGGTATAGGTGATGTTGAGGATGAGGAAGAATATGAAGCTTTTGAAGACTCCCCGCCCTTTATCAATCCAAAATCAGTGGATCAAGATGATGTAGATGTTGGTTATATGCGTGTAGATCACACGGAAGGAATATATTTGAATTAAGTGATTCACAAGGTATGAATTTTAAGGTTCTTTAAGCTTTTTTGGCATTTTCGCGCATAAAGTTGCTCAAACTTAGTTTGTTTTGCATGAAACTTTGCACACAACACTATTTGGTATATATTACTGTGTTGAATTAGTTAGAATTTTAAATCAGTCATATTCTTAATATTACTTGGTAAGTTGCGATTTTAAGGTTTTTAAAGCTTTTTTGGCACTTTCGCACACAACACTATTTTGTTAAAATTGAATTTACGTTCCTATGTTCTAATATATCTCTATTCGTACTCTTTCAGGTACTGATATACAATGCATCTTTTCAGAGACGAAATTGTTCCCGAGATTGAGACCTCGGATAATGAGCATCATAGTTATGACACTGAAGAAGACCAAATTGTTAGATACGAGCGTATGGCTGAAGATGCTCCACCACTTAACAATGATTATGACACTGAAGATGCCCCACCAACGGATGCTCCCACTACCACTAAGAAAAGAAAAGGGCGAGGTCCTACAAAAAACCTTAAAGTCACAGAACCCATGCATTTGGAATGCAATGCATTGGGTCAACCTTGTGGAAAATGGCGTAGCCAATATGGAAAACAAGTGGGCCTATATATCTGCAAGATTTCCATATTGTACGCATGGAACGAGGTTCTAGAGGGTTTGAAGAACTCTCTATGGAATGATACTGTGGTAAGCAACTTTACTATTTTCATTCATTTACTTTCATTTTAAAATTAATTTAATTCACACTAATAAATATAATTTTTTGTAGAATCTTTTTCACATCGAGAACGATGAGGAGAAGAAGAATGTGTTTCTTTCAGGTGTTGCTGAAAGATTCAAAGATTTTAAATCCAAGCTAGTAACTGGTTACTGGCTGGATCACGAAGAAGCGTGCCCGTACGACCAAAAAGGTCAAAGCGGGAAACGACGGTGGAAACAAAGGTGGAGAGTAAGCACCTTCGAAGATGCCCTACGAAATATGGGGTCACATATCAAGGAATGAATGGTAGGCTTTTTTTGCCAAAAGAACAACTCCCATTGAAGTTGTAAGTATTCCATATTATATTATAGCTTTTGATTTGAATTTACTTCTTTTGATTCAATCATTAAACTAATATATGACATTTGATTTTTATTGACTAATTAGGAAAAGCGTGGTAAAGCTTCTGAATCAGCAAGCAAAAGGATGTTTTACCATCGCTTGGGCCCAAAAACGTACGATGAGGTTCGAAAAGAGTGGGTGGATGCAGGTTTATACCCCAATCAATGTCCAGCCACGCCCTCATCTACGACTACCTCTGCATCCGTAAATACTCTTGCTGGAGATCGGGTGTGAGATTGGTATTGTGGACTTCATTCCCGAGATGTAAGTGGTAAATTCACCACTACTGATCCGGGAACGAAGAAGGTTGCTGATGCTGTGGTGAGTTTTGAAATTATCAAGTATATTCTTGATTTGTTTTGTATTTTTTGGCTTTAATTTACTTATATTAATTGTTATATATGTCACTTTTTATTTGAATAGATGGGCTGGAAGGAAAAAGAAGCTACGAGGGAGTTCACCCTAAGAGGCAATGATGATGGATTGCATATGGTCTTAGGGAAAGACCATAGAGGGTAGGTAGTCGAAAAAGGAGGCGTCCGTGTGGGGTTAAAGAAGGGATTCGGCAAAGAGTGTGTTGCTACTCAATCCCGAACGATGCCACCTGATAAAGTAGCAACCCTCAGAGCAGAAATTACGAAAGATGTTCTCGCCAAAGTAGCACTCATGTTGCAGAAGATGGGAGCACCCACTGTAGACTTGGCAAACCTAATTGTCGAGGATCAACAAAGTCAACATGGGTATCCTAACGCTTCAGTCGAGCCAACACCCGAGCCCATTATCCCCGTAGCACCCCGGCCCATTACTACCCCTGAAGGGCGAAATCCCACATCGGAGACCATGAGCTCTGTTGCTCAAAATCCGGAGCCAACTCCCGAGCCAGTGGTACAGGTACATAGTTTTTAAATATATAAGCACTTATTAATGTAAATTGCAACGTGTTTTAATATTTTATTATGTTGCTTATTATACTAAACGACACAATTTTCAGGACGCTACTCCTTGTTCTCTTTTGCTGCCTTAGTTAGGTGTTGCTAGTGATGGCAAATTAACTGAGGTTGCATATGGTGTGGCACAGCCAACCAAAGAGGGCCAAGCAGTGCATTCCATGCCTGTTACAAATGTCCACATCAGTGTGACCGTGGAAACTATTCTAAAGGGGTTTGAAGATTTCTCACTCCCGGTTCCAATTCCAAAATGGAGCCTTGAGAAACTATCAGACGCCCTAGGTAGTTTCGTTACATGGCCATATGCTTGGGTCCGATTCACTACCATGGGTAATAATCATTTGTATCTTATTTATTTTTATTTTTTTAATTGCATGCTTACACTGATTTAATTGTATAAATTGAAATATCAAAAGAGTCCAAAGGGATCTTGGAGA